>NC_059225.1:762500-970000 GCF_020615455.1 Coregonus clupeaformis | reverse complement strand
CATATGAAATATCATCACGTGAAGTGTTCAGAAACCACATGGTTTCACATGATTTCACGTGATATGTCGCATGTGAAATACAATTTTACATGTGCAAAACATGGTAATTTCACACGTGAAATCATGTGATTTTCCACATACAATATACATACATACAATATGAAAGACCAAAGTTAGAGTTCATGTGGGAGAATAATTAAGCAAAGTAGCTTTGTGGTCATGTGGTTTTTCCATAAGGGTCTATTTTTTAAAAATCTGCCAATAAATGTTGGAAACACCCACAACTACTCCTACAGTCATTGTTAGCACTAATTGTTAACTGCAAACTGATCTGCCTTCACCAGTAATCTTGCAGTACCAGTTGACCTATTTTACACATAAACTCTTGTTCACAGAGTGCAGTACTCAACACCACATCCACACATCGTTCACAGTAACTACAGCTCTGGGAGCCTCAGGCAGATATAAAATGTATCCATGGCAACCAGCTGAACCCTCTCCAAGTTGTGAGCTCACTCTTCTAGCTCTAGTCTAAAGATAGGTCCTGCACATAGCTAGCTCCTCACTCACAAACTAACACTACAAAGAAGAGATGATCCTAGTAAATCATCCACTCATTTTGACATGGAGAAATCCTTATTGGACTTACTCTTGTGAGATTAACATCTTGATGGTGTGTTACAATATGTAAGCCATATATTCTTATGTAATAGTAAGTATTTCATGTCCTAAGGTGAGAGAGCCCAGAAGTGTAGTTTGTGTGTCCAATACAAATCCTTCAAAAATGTATCACAAAAGTTTCAACAAGTCAGTGTGTGGGTTCAAGACAAGTTGTTGACTAAGGATGGATGACAGTGTCCGCAAACTGCAGCCTACTCTCTGATGATGTCACACTCTAGGAGGAGGTCGTTGCTGATCTAGCTCTCACCAGAGCCACACATGCCTCAGGGCCTTAGCTAAGAGGGACAGAATGCACTAACAGGTTTCAGGCTGGTCACCACCACCCACACACACAGATGAGGGAGAGGACACATTGCTAACGGCAGACAGGCAGGCAGGCAGGGAGACAGAGAGACAGGCAGAGAGACAGGCAGGCAGGCAGGAAGCCATGCAGATAGGCAGGGAGACAGGCAGACAGGCAGGGAGACAGGGAGACAGGCAGGGAGACAGGCAGGCAGACAGGGAGACAGGCAGACAGGCAGACAGCAGGGAGACAGGCAGGCAGGCAGGCAGGCAGGCAGGCAGGCAGGCAGGCAGGCAGGCAGGCAGGGAACCAGGCAGGGAGCCAGGCAGACAGGCAGGGAGAGAGGCAGGGATACAGGCAGACAGACAGGGAGACAGGCAGACAGGCAGGGAGACAGGCAGACAGGCAGGGAGACAGGGAGAGAGACAGGCAGGGAGAGAGACAGTCAGACAGGCATTGAGACAGGCAGACAGGCAGACAGGCAGGGAGACAGGTAGACAAGCAGGGAGATAGGTAGAGAGACAGGCAGGCAGGGAGAGAGAGAGACAGCCAAAGAGACAGCAAGGTAGGGAGAGAGGGCAGACATTCAGGAAGGCAGAGAGGGAGGGAGACAGACAGAGAGGGAGAGAGACAGGTAGGAAGTGTAACAACAGGGAGAGAGACAGGCAGGCAGAGACGGAGACCGGCAGGCAGAGATGGTAGCAGACAGGCAGACATGCAGTGGGACATTCCCCCTCTACATTAGCCTCCAAACACGCCACCCTCGTCAACACGACATATTCCCCGTTCACTCTCTAATGAATAGAAATACATGGAAAATCTGTGGTCGGGGTCTGACTAGAGCTCTGTCTTTTCCCTGGACGGATCATCAGCTGCACATTTGGGTCTCCCACACACAGTCTGTCGTGGGGAGCCAGGAAAGAAATTAATTCACCCTGGATACAACTCAACCAATCAGTTGTGTTAGAAGGAGGAACTGACATTGTTTCCTGTTTGAAGATGGAAAACAAAACACAAATGGAAAAGTCTTGTTAGGGAACGAAATGTAGAAATGTCACGCGGCTGTGTGCTAATACATTGCCAGTGTTTTGTTACGTGGTTGTTTGCCTTCCACCTGTTACAGGCCTTACCCACATCATACTTTTGCCTTGCTGTGGTTTTGACAGCTTCTCAATGAGATAGCATTTTGCACTGCCTTCAATGACATTGATAGCGAGTAAGCATCAGCTGATATAAATAACTGTCATGTAATGCATTCAGTCTGTGCCAACACGTGTCTGCTACAAAGAGAATAATGAGGTCGCTGCCAAGCCCGTTGGCCTGTCAATGCACAGGTGCATGTGGCCAGTAACATGGAAAATACAGAAGAAACTTAGACACTTTCATGGCTGAGAAAAAGAGAGAGGGAGGGAGAGAGATCAACAGAGACGGCAATAAACTAAAAGACAGACAGACAAAAATAAAAAAGAGAACAAATGCTAGGCAGTGAGAGAGACAGAAGTAGAGAGAGACAGAAGTAGAGATAGAGAGAAGGGGCGGAAGGAGAGAAGACTGGTCATCTGTTCCGTTGTCTGCTGCTCCCTCAGGAGAAAGACATCTCACATGGGAGGAGAGAGGGACAGCTGAACACTGACAACCACACCACACAGAGCCAAGTCACACTGGAGAGAGAGCCAGGGGAACTAATGTCACTCTATCCTTCTCTTTCTCTCCTTCCTTTCTACATCCCTCTCTTTTGCAATCAACCACATCACATACAGCCAGGTCTCAGTGGAGAGACAGCCAGGTCTCAGTGGAGAGACAGCCTGGTCTCAGTGGAGAGACAGCCAGGTCTCAGTGGAGAGACACCCAGGTCTCAGTGGAGAGACAGCCAGGTCTCAGTGGAGAGACAGCCAGGTCTCAGTGGAGAGACACCCAGGTCTCAGTGGAGAGACAGCCAGGTCTCAGTGGAGAGACAGCCAGGTCTCAGTGGAGAGACAGCCAGGTCTCAGTGGAGAGACAGCCAGGTCTCAGTGGAGAGACACCCAGGTCTCAGTGGAGAGACAGCCAGGTCTCAGTGGAGAGACAGCCAGGTCTCAGTGGAGAGACAGCCAGGTCTCAGTGGAGAGACAGCCAGGTCTCAGTGGAGAGACACCCAGGTCTCAGTGGAGAGACAGCCAGGTCTCAGTGGAGAGACAGCCAGGTCTCAGTGGAGAGACAGCCAGGTCTCAGTGGAGAGACAGCCAGGTCTCAGTGGAGAGACAGCCAGGTCTCAGTGGAGAGACAGCCAGGTCTCAGTGGAGAGACACCCAGGTATCAGTGGAGAGACAGCCAGGTCTCAGTGGAGAGACAGCCAGGTCTCAGTGGAGAGACAGCCAGGTCTCAGTGGAGAGACAGCCAGGTCTCAGTGGAGAGACACCCAGGTCTCAGTGGAGGGACAGCCAGGTCTCAGTGGAGAGACACCCAGGTCTCAGTGGAGGGACAGCCAGGTCTCAGTGGAGAGACAGCCAGGTCTCAGTGGAGAGACACCCAGGTCTCAGTGGAGAGACAGCCAGGTCTCAGTGGAGAGACACCCAGGTCTCAGTGGAGGGACAGCCAGGTCTCAGTGGAGAGACAGCCAGGTCTCAGTGGAGAGACAGCCAGGTCTCAGTGGAGAGACAGCCAGGTCTCAGTGGAGAGACACCCAGGTCTCAGTGGAGGGACAGCCAGGTCTCAGTGGAGAGACAGCCAGGTCTCAGTGGAGAGACACCCAGGTCTCAGTGGAGGGACAGCCAGGTCTCAGTGGAGAGACAGCCAGGTCTCAGTGGAGAGACAGCCAGGGGACCAGATATAATGAATAATAACACTTTATACAATTTCTATGGCGCGTTTCATAACAATCACAAAGCGCTTCAAAAGCAGAAAACAAACAAACAATACATTATCATGAGTATCCTAGCTCTAGGTAGCTAGGTCAATGAATAGAGGCCAAGTCTTTGAGTGCAAAGATGGAGAGGGACAGTTCATGGCTTGATCAGAGGAAAGTTGTCAGGGAGATGGTTGATGAAGAGTCTGGTGACGATCATGTAGAGGGATACTCTGGGAACCAGCCTGAGTGGTGTAGCTACTGTCACTAGATCTATCCCTCTATCTTTCTCCTTCTCTCCTTTGTCTCTTCTTCCCTCTCTTTTCCTATCAATGATGTGTCAGAGTGTGGATAAAAACTGATGGCTGAATATTAACAGATATGAATTCACATGTACATCGGTTCTGATGTATTACAGTTTCTGGTGTATTACCGTTTCTGATGTATTACAGTTTCTGGTGTATTACCGTTTCTGATGTATTACAGTTTCTGGTGTATTACCGTTTCTGATGTATTACCGTTTCTGATGTATTACCGTTTCTGATGTATTACCGTTTCTGATGTATTACAGTTTCTGATGTATTACAGTTTCTGGTGTATTATCGTTTCTGGTGTATTGCCGTATTTTAAAAGCTCTACCTCTTTCTTTCCCATCTCCTAAACGCCAAAGCACACAGCCACCCACACAAACCTTCCCAGTCTTGCCCGTCCACACACACCCCCAACTCCACACACTTACAGCAGCAGTGTGGGCGAGCATAGTACTTTCTCCGTTGATGTGCAAAGAGAGGAATGTGGGGTGGGTGGGTGCACTCCAGAGCTCTCCAGCCCCTGTTACTGGTTTGTTTTCCAGCAACTCTGAGACAAAGACACGTCAAAGCACCCTGGTGCCACAGAGAGTGAGACCCAGGGGAATAGACAGATCAACAGTGCCCACTATGGGCTGTTCAATTATAGTCCTGGATCCAAAGCCACAATAGTCTGGTCAATTATAGTCCTAAATCCAGAGTCACAACAGTCTGGTCAGTTATAGTCCTGGATCCAGAGTCGCCACAATAGTCTGGTCAATTATAGTCCTGGATCCAGAGTCGCCACAATAGTCTGGTCAATTATAGTCCTAAATCCAGAGTCACAACAGTCTGGTCAGTTATAGTCCTGGATCCAGAGACACAACAGTCTGGTCAATTATAGTCCTGGATCCAGAGCCACAATAGTCTGGTCAATTATAGTCCTGGATCCAGAGCCACAATAGTCTGGTCAAGCAGACTGACCTGTGCTAGAGGAAATGCTAGAGTCACCTTGCAGGCTTACAAAAAGGTTATTCTGCATTTTCGATAAGAGACAATAACTCAATAGATTAAAAATATTTCATTTTCACATTATCTTCATAGTCACACTTACCTGGTTGTCTAGCGTCCTGTCGAAGGATTGTATATCAAGCTGCGTCACGCTACAGAAACATGAATTAGTCTCCTGCCCTTTGGACCGTTCTGGCTTGGAAAAGGGTTGACACAATGTATTGCCCTGCACAAAATGGTGTTGGTCAGTCAGTGATGTGTTTGACTGGTCAGGCGTTCCTGGACCACCATGCTCATTATACTCTGTCTGTGTACTTATCAGTGAGCTCACCTGATCTGCTTAAAGAAGAATGCAGTATAGCCCCCAATGTCTCTCTAGTGTAGTTTTCCACAGCCCGCTGTAGGGGATGGCAGTGTAAAGGATGAAGATATCATCATTATCATACTCAGCTGATGTGTGTGTGCACATGCATGCATGCATGCGTGTGTGTTTTTGCGTGTTTGTGTGTGTTTGTGTGTGTGCGTGGGTGAGAGAGAGTGAGAAAGAGGTAGACAGACAGAGAGCTACAGTAGAGTGAGGCAGAGTTTGAAGGACTATTGAACAGCACTGTATTGACAAGATATCAACTACATTATTGACACAGTAGTTGATATGTTGTCTGAGACTCTTGTCATTCCTCTGAGGCCAGCAATGGAATACAGTGACAGAATCAGGCCATCCATCTCTAGTCTTTTCTGAGTACAGAGGCATTCCACATTCTAGTCCTGGGGTAATGTTTGGGGATGCCAGTATTATCTAGCCTACTGTTCATCACCAGCGATATGAGAGAAATGTGAATGAAGCCCCATCTCTCCGACAGACGGACCGAAGGAAGGACAGACAGACGGACAGACGAACGTACAGACAGACAAATGGACAGACAGACGGACAGTTGATGGACAGATAGACAGATGGACAGACAGACAGACAAACGGACGGAAGGACAGACGGACGGACGGACAAACGGTTGACGGACGGACGGTTGATGGACGGCCGGACAGACAGACAGTGCTCTCTGTGAGTGATGCATTAGAGGGCCCTACAATGTCTTTGAATCACAGGGAATGGCCTATTAATCAGAGCAATACACCCAGGAGAGGTTAAATACTTTATACTGGTTTATAAGGCATTATAATGGCTATTTCAGTGTTTATGTTGACCAATACTAAAGCTGGATCAAGTCATCAAAGGTGCTACGCTAAAAGGTACCATGCTGTTGCCATGGCACCCAAGGTAAACCACCACACAATGGGATAGTGTGAATAGAAGGTGAGGGTTGCCTTTCTCCTTTTCTTCTGTACGACATTCTTTCCTATATTTGTCTGATGGGTTTCTGTGGCGCCACACTGCGTCTGTGTCCCAAATAGCACCCTATTACCTTTTAAAGTGCACTATTTAGTATGGGAATCTGGTCAAAAGTAGTGAACTCTGTGGGGAATAGGGTGCCATTTGGGACGTTCTCAGTGATTAGCCTTGACTAAGAGGCTGACGTATCTATTTCTTTATCTATTCTATTTTTTCATATGGTGAAGCCAAATATTGATCATGTAAAATGATATGTTCTTCTCTGATAATAAGAGTAAAATCTTAACTTATACCCACAATACTGTTATAAAGAAGAAAAAGGAAGAAGAAAACATTTTATTACAGTACATCTTGGAAATTCAATACACTGTTGGAAAATCTAATCTATCAGACTGTTATGTGGCTTAGAAATTAGAATGTATCTTTATCATCATCATATCTTTCAATAAAAATGTAATCTCCTCTTTGAGCCCTCTTTAATCACAGGGGCTTTATTAAACTCTGTGTCTGTCTGCTCTGGGCTTTGGGGAGAGGAGGGAAGGGTGTGTGTGTGTGTCACAGGGGGTTGGTGGCATCTTAATTGGGGAGGACGGGCTTGTAGTAATGGCTGGAGCGGAATTAGTGGAATGATATAAAATACATCAAGAACATGGAGCCATTCCATGCGCTCTGTTCCAGCAATTATTATGAGCTGTTCTCCCCTCAGCAGCCTCCACTGCTGTGTGTGTGTATGTGTGTGTGCATGCGTGAGGGTGGGGGGGCTTTGGAGAGGCATGGAGACAGGATTCCAACGCTAGTTACATTACAGACTAATTGTGATGTGCCCTGGCAACGAGTGAATGAGTGACCACAGGGGGGAAATGACCTGGCAACTGACCCAATCTGGCAACCCCCCTAAAGGATTCTTTGGGCCTGATGTGTGGTCTGCATTCCTTTACTTTGAAAGAAAGTCTCGCAAACCGTGGCTACTGTTTGCATTGAACAGACATAACATTGATTGCAGATATCGCCAATGTTAGCATAAAGCTGCTAAAGCATATAGCTGCTGAATAGGCTCAATAAAAGTAATTAAAATAGATATCTCAAAAACGTAATCAACTTCACGTTGAATATATTATTCCTAGAACTGTTCCAACCACTGATAATAAATTGATTGGGGAAGTCAGAATACATGTGGCTTGTTTCATGGAATCTGCTAAAATATCAGCAGTGCGTCGTTTCAGGACTGAGACAATATAACCAACAGATGGCAGTATATCCAAATAAATACAGTCAGAGCCTCTGATCTGATGTAAACACAGTTTAGAAGAAGAGAGGAGAAGAGAAGAGAGGAGAGGAGAGGAGAGGAGAGGAGAGGACAGGACAGGACAGGAGAGGAGAGGAGAGGAGAGGAGAGGAGAGGAGAGGAGAGGAGAGGAGAGGAGAGAGAGGAGAGGGAGAGGAGAGGAGAGGAGAGAGGAGAGGAGAGGAGAGGAGAGGAGAGGAGAGGAGAGGAGATACAGTATGGAGGCTGCAGTTTTTCACACACTGATGTCTTCATCTCCTCTCTCCCACCTCTCTCCTCTCCTCTCTACTCTCCTCTCTCCCACCTCTCTCCTCTCTCCTCTCTCCTCTCTCCTCTCCTCTCTCCCATCTCTCTCCTCTCCTCTCTCCTACCTCTCTCCTCTCCTCTCTCATCTCCTCTCTCCCACCTCTCTCCTCTCTCCTCTGTCCCACCTCTCTCCTCTCCTCTCCTCTCCTCTCCTCTCCTCTCCCCTCTCCTCTCCTCTCCCTCTCCTCTCCTCTCCCTCTCCTCTCCTCTCCTCTCCTCTCCTCTTCTCCCCCTCCCTCTCCCTCTCCTACCTCCCTCCCACCTATCTCCTCTCCTCTCCTCTCTCCTCTCTCCCACCTATATCCTCTCCTCTCTCCCACCTCTCTCCCACCTCTCTCCCACCTACTCTCCTCTCCCTCTCCCCTCCCCTCTCCTCTCCTCTCCCTCTCTCTCCTCTCCTCTCCCTCTCCTCTCCTCTCCTCTCCTCCCTCTCCTCTCCCTCCCTCTCCTCTCCTCTCCCTCTCCCCCCTCCCTCCTCCTCTTTCCCACTTATATCCTCTCCTCTCGCTCTCCTCTCCTCTCCTCTTTCCTCTCTCCCAACTATATCCTCTCCTCTCTCCCACCTCTATCCCACCTATCTACTCTCCTCTTTCCTCTCTCCTCTCCTCTCCTCTCTCCTCTCCTCTCTTCCACGTCTCTCCTCTTTCCCACCTCTCTCATCTCCTCTCATTTCAACCACCTCTCTCATCTCCTCTCTCCTCTATTCCACCTCTCTCCTCTCTCACACCTCTCTCCTTTCCTCTCTTCTCTCTCCCACCTCTCCTCTCTCCCACCTCGCTCCTCTCCTCTCTCCCACCTCTCTCCTCATCTCTCTCCCACCTCTGTGGTCTTGTCTCACCCACCTCTCACAGACTAAAGCCCATATGACAGAGAGTGTCGGAACAACGAGTGAGGTCAAACTCGTGTCAACGCAATTTTACCCTGAACAGTTTGCTAGATAGGTGTAGTCAGGAGACTTGACAGGCTTTGTCAGTGGCTGCAGAAATTCATTTGTTTCAGCCATCTCACACAAACAAAAGGGCTGTTGTGTTGTGTTGTGTGCTAATTGGAGAAGGGTTTGTCAGGTGCACACTGCTGCAACAGAGTGAGTTTGTTTAGTGCAGAAGAAATGTCAGGTGACATACTACTGTGAAGAGGAGAGAGCGAGAGACAGAGAGAGAGAGAGAGAGAGAGAGAGAGAGAGAGAGAGAGAGAGAGAGAGAGAGAGAGAGAGAGAGAGAGAGAGAGAGAGAGAGAGAGAGAGAGAGAGAGAGAGAGAGAGAGAGCGAGAGCGAGAGATAGAGACAAAATGGGTGAAGTGGATAGAGTACTGGAAGGATGAGGTAGAAAAATATGAGAAAGAGAGTAAATGGGAGTGAGAGAGGCAGAGAGAGGCAGAGAGAGAAAGGGAGAAAGGGAATGGGAGATGGAGGGAGAGACAGAGACAAAGTCAGGGGGAGAGAGAAAAAGAGAGAGTAAGAGAGGATGAATGGGGTCAGGCTCATTGAAGTGTGACAGGTCCAGTCAGATTGGGATTCCCCTCCCCTCCTCTCCTCTCCTGTCCTGTCCTGTCATCTCCTCTCCTCTCCCTCTCCTCTCCCCTCCCCTCCCCTCCTCTCCTCTCCTCTCCTCTCCTCTCCTCTCCTCTCCTCTCCTCTCCTCTCCTCTCCTCTCCTCTCCTCTCCTCTCCTCTCCTCTCCTCTCCTCTCCTCTCCTCTCCTCTCCTCTCCTCTCCTCTCCCCTTCTGTCCTGTCCTCTCATCCATTCCCATCTCTGTCTGCTGAGTCAGACAGAGAGCTTTGGCAGTCTCCCTGCTACAGCCAACACAATTAATTAGGGACCAGTGTGTGTGTGTGTCTGTTTGTGTGTGTTAGTATGTGTGCACGTGCGTGTGTGCATGTTCATATGATGTATTTCTAGTAAATATAGTTAATCACTAGAGTTTCTAATCACTAAATCATATTCTTGTCTTGCCTGCCTGTAGTTAGCTAATTGTGCATTCCTATCTCCCAGCAGTAAGGGTGTATGGAGGGAAGTATGTGCTTTACTGTAGGCCAGATACTGAGGATGTGTTCCATGGGGCAGTAGAAGGCTTTCACAGCGGGGGGATCCTACTACTGATGCATGTCTCTGGTCATGGTGGGTTACAGTGGCTGTAGGGGTAGCAGGGTGTGTGTATGTATGTACTGTATGTGTGTATGTGTGTATGTGTGGTGTGTGTGTGTGTGTGAGGTGTGTGTGCGTGTGTGCGCGCGTGTGTGTGTGGTTGTGTGCGTGTGCGTGTGTGTGTGTGTGTGTGTGTGTTTGTGCATGTGTGTGGCTGTAGGAGAAGCAGATTGTTGCTAAAGCAGAGCTGATAGTTGCACTTAGCAGCTTTATTGGTATTTTTCTGTTGCATGGTTGTCTTGGTGAAGACACAATGGCAGCCAGGAGGGTGGGAGAAAGAGAAACAGATTTGTGTTTGTTTTTCCCATAACTCTCTTTCAGCCCTTTCTCTCTCTCTCTCTCTCTCTCTCTCTCTCTCTCTCTCTCTCTCTCTCTCTCTCTCTCGCTCTCTCTCTCTCTCTCTCTCTCTCTCTCTCGCTCACTTTCTCTCCCCCTCTCTCCCCATCTCTCCCCCATCTGCTCTCTGTCTCTGTCTCTGTCTCTGTCTCTGTCTCTGTCTCTGTCTCTGTCTCTGTCTCTGTCTCTGTCTCTGTCTCTGTCTCTCTCTCTCTCTCTCTCTCTCTCTACATTTACATTTACATTTTAGTCATTTAGCAGACGCTCTTATCCTTATCTCTCTCTCTCTCTCTCTCTCAAATTCAAATTCAAGCTGCTTTATTGGCATGAAAAATATTGCGTCAATATTGCCAAAGCAACAATGTATACAATATACATTGTAATAAAATAAGAAATAATTAAAAAATATATATAAAAAAGTAGTAAATATTAATACAAAATAACAATAATAATAATAATAATAATAAATAAATAATAACAACAATAAAATGGTAACAGTCAATAGTAGAAATATAATAAATATAAAGGCTAAACATGGAAAATGAAACTATAACTAACTTATAACTAACTAACTGTCTTTCCTCTCCATTACATCAGTACTGCAACTGTCACACCCTGACCTATAGACTCTAGTTAGTTTGGTCAGGGTATGAATATATGTGTGTGTTTTCTATGTGGGGATTCTATGTTTCTATTTCTATGTTTGGCCGGGTGTGATTCCCAATCAGAGGCAGCTGTCGCTCGTTGTCTCTGATTGGGAATCATACTTAGGCAGCCAGTTTTCCTGCCTGTGTTGTGGGATCTTGTTTGTGTTCGGTTAGTGTGGCTTGTGTGTGTATAGCCTTCCGACGTCACGTTTCGTTGCCTTTTGTTGTTTTTGTATGTTTATTCGGTTTAATAAACATGGATGCATTTCATGCTGCGCCTTGGTCTGACCCGTCCTTCAACGTTCGTGACAGCAACTACCATCATCATTACTACTACTACCACCACCACCATCATAAAAATGCTATCATTATCATCACCCCTACTCTCCCGAGTGGCGCAGTGGTCTAAGGCACTGCATCGCAGTGCTAGCTGTGCCACTAGAGATCCTGGTTCGAATCCATGCTCTGTTGTAGCCGGCCGCGACCGGGAGACCCATGGGGCGGTGCACAATTGGCCCAGCGTCGTCCAGGGGGGGGAGGGAATGGCCGGCAGGGATGTAGCTCAGTTGGTAGAGCATGGCATTTGCAACGCCAGGGTTGTGGGTTCGATTCCAGTATAAAAAATAAATAAAACATGTATGCACTCACTAACTGTAAGTCGCTCTGGATAAGAGCGTCTGCTAAATGACGTAAATGTAAATGTACCCGTACCACTACTATTTAGAATAATAATAATCACAACAATAATAATACTAACAATAAGTAAGTTACTGTTACTATGCAGATGTTATTATTCAGTGTCCGTCAGGCTATGGCAGGCAAATACATATTTAGCTGCAAAAGGAGCCATTGCTCCTTCGCCCATTAGTATTTTTTTATTTTTCCTCTTGGTTTAATAAGTTAACATTTGGAATAATTGTAGTAATTTCTTTGAATAATGAATCTCTTGGTGAGGAATATTTATCACAGTAAAGGAGAAAGTGCATCTATGTTTCTACCTCCTCTGTGCAGTGACCACATACACACTCCTCTTTGGGTAGCCATGTCTTTTTATGTCTGCCGGTTTCTATTGCCAATTGGTGGTCACTCAGCCTGTACTTGGTAAGGATCTGTCTCTGCTTCGTATCTCTGACAGAGTAGAGATAATCAGACAATTCATGTTCTCTGTTTAGAGCCAGATAGCAATTTAGTCGGCTTTGGGATTTTGTTTCGTTTTTCCAATGTTTTAAATATGAGTCCTTTGATTGGTTCAGGATTTTGTTAATTTGAATGCTTTCTTTTGAAGCAGTGCTGGTGTCAGCTTGGTTGGTTAGGTCCAACACCAGCTGACTGAGAGGGCTCGTTTCTGGGCTCAGCTCTTGGGTTTGAAGTGCTTTAAATTGGAGACTTTAATTTAGGTGTAGCCAAAATTTTTATGATATTTTATGTATTTCTCTCTCTCTCTCTCTCTCTCTCTCTCGCTCCTTCTTTTCTCAGAAAACAAACCCAGTCCAGTTGATTTAATGTGAGTTCACTGTAGGCCGCTGCACTGGGTTGATTTAAATGTCACTCCATGCTAATATATCGACAGGAAGGACATAAACGCATCTATTGACTGTTATAAATGTCATTGTGACTGTGTCCCAAATGGCACCCTATTCCCGGATAGTGCACTACTTTTGACTAGAGCCCACTTTAGAGGGAATAGTGTGCCATTTGGGACACAGCCAGTCCCTCACTGCATGACTGGAGTGACCATCACAGCAGTGATGAGATGTTTTGTGTCTGGGCTGATCTTCCTTGGTTATGGCCAAAGAAAAACATGAAGTGAGACCAGGCAGAAAAGGTCACCATGGATCGCCTGTAATAGAGGATAGAACAACATACCTCTTCCACCACATAGTGTGTGTGTGAGTATAGTTTGTATGTTTGTCTGTATGTACAGTGTGTGTGCGTGTGTGCGTGCTCCTGCGTTTGTGCTCACAGTGTGAGAAAGGTAACTAGCGATTGTTTGTGAGAACTCGTCTCTGAGATTGTGTGTGCATGTGACCCGCAGTACTCAAGTGAGACAGCGTGTGTGTGCATGTGTGTGTGTTGTGTGTGTGTGTGTGTGTGTGTGTGTGTGTGTGTCTGTGTCTGTGCATGCATATCTATTCTGTTGCCTGCCTGTGTGCTTTCATTGGAATTGACTGTGATTTCCATGGTCCCTAATGTGGAAACATCTAGAGCCATGATGTAATCTGACAGGTCTGGAAGTTCACTCAACTGTGACTTCAACGACGATGAATCTCTCTGGTCTATTCAGCCAATTAAATTTCTCTGTAGATGCAGTTCAATCCACTCCTCTTCCCTATCCAATAAAACATTTATTTGATACAACCGATCTCAAATCTTGTAATATGTCAACTTAGATAACATATAGCACAATTGTGGGGAGGGGTCAACCCACCATTACCGTAGATATGCATATATCCTCCTCTTGGCCCCTCTCTCCATAAAAACCTCTTCCATCGCTCTCCTTCCACCTATTAACATTGCTTCTGGGGTGTGATTCTCCAAAATGCTTACACATCATTTCTGCGAGGCTGTCCCTAGGGGAAAGAAGTTAGCTGAGGCATCTGTTTCTGAAGGCCTGATTTGTGTTCCAAATGGTACCCTACTTCCTATATAGTGTACTGCTTTTAACCAGAGCCCTATGGGCACTGGTCAAAAGTAGTGCACCAAATACTGAATAGGGTGTCATTTGGAAAGTAGCCCTTGTTCCGAGGCACCTGTTTCTGAGGGACTGGTTCTGTTTTTTAGGCCAACAGCAGGTATGCTAACATTCCATATCTTAGCTATGGTGACAGAGGATCCACAATAATATTATGTTTTTGAGTAGAATTTACGATTTAGGATCAGTTTAGCCTTTTAGATCATAAATAATAACATTACATGGACAGATGGCCATGATCCTAGGTCAATAATCCTACTCTAAGATGCTTTAAGAATATGGACCCTGATGTTTTAAGCTATCAGGATTTAGAATAATGTGGAAACTTGACAACAACTCCACATTCCAGGTCCTGTGGCATCAACAACTGTGGCCTATTATGACCTGGAGGTCATTCCCATGATAAAACCACATCTTCATCTCTATAAAGCCTGTGGTTACAGGCTATTTTAGGTGGCTGTGATGTGTGTGGGATCTAATCTAACATGACGTCACACATACCCTAACCTTTAACAAACCCACTTATTCATGACATATTCATGCATGTCTAGAAATCTGAATAGTCATTAGAGTACATGAGTTAAGCAATGGGCAACCATACTGTACAGGTGAATACAGAAGTCAGGTACTGAATATATAAAATAGACTATGACGTTTGTACACTAATGTCTATGTTGAGAAACTGGTTATTTTGGTTGCAGTGCTGGTTGCCAGTGAAAATGGGATTGAGATGCAACCTGAGGCACTAGTGGTCCCTGGGGTGACGTGTATCTTCCACTCATTCATAATAAACTCATCCTCATACTGCTCTCCCATTGGCTGACCTAGTTTTTAGGGAACTGAATGACTTACGGAGCCCCAGTGGATTTGGATTTCTCTCAGACACATGAACATGGCACAGTTTTCATTAACAGTCCATGACCTTTATGACTTTCTGAAGCTTAACAGGGCACACAAGAATCATTCTTGAAAAATCCAGCTCAAGTTGGACTGTCAGAGATGTACCATGGGCATTCTGGACACTGTTTCTTTGTGTTAAAGCACACATGTTAGTTTTTACCCTAAGTCAAGGAGAGTGTGGCATGAGGGTTGTTCTACCAATTCAGTGCCTTTTGAGAAGTGTAACTTTGTAAAAAAAAGGTGAGATTTCACCTGATTTTAACATTCTGTCATAAAGTGCACATGTTTAACGTCATATAAAAACTAGTTTTCCTATCTCAAGAGGTTTTAAATAAAATAAAAAATACTATAGTAAGTGTCTATTAAGTGCTAAATAAACTAACAGGGTTGACCGTAACAGGGTTGACCGTAACAGGGTTGACGATTTCATCTTAAATCAGCCATAAATCTGGAAGCTTGTTGTGTGCAACAGGGAGTGGCAAGGTTCACAAAAAAAGTGTAATTGTTAAAACATTTCTAGCCTGTCTATCTATGGCTAACAGGGTTGACGTGTTACGCTCAACTCAGTTTTCCAACACAAAACACCAGAATTGGACAAATGTTTTGAAAGGAATAGTTTCAACATATTAAATCGAGAGTTCAGTACACGTAACAGGGTTGACTTTGATTTTTCTATTAATTGCTCATGATTACCATAGCTTTCAGGCTTATCGCAGAGTTTGCTCTGACACACAGAAATAATTTCAATAGGCAATTGCATGATTCTTCTATAGTTTTAATGAAGTTTTGATTATTTTATTGTATTGTCCCGTTGTTCCCCAGAAGAGCATGGGAGAATGTGTTTGTATGGCGGCTTGTCAGCATGTACCCATGCAGTACAGCCTTCAGTACAGTAGCACAATCTCTCTCTCTCTCTCTCTCTCTCTCTCTCTCTCTCTCTCTCTCTCTCTCTCTCTCTCTCTCTCTCTCTCTCTCTCTCTCTCTCTCTCTCTCTCTCTCTCTCTCTACCTCCCTCTGTTCTTCTCCTCTAAGTGGGCATGCTTATCCTCTAGCAGCATTTATTTGCCTTTGAAGGTGTTGGTCACAAAAGTAAGACACATTTAGCTACTGTATCGCCCAGAGGAGTGAGGAAGAAAGAGATTCCGCAGTTGCTTTGGTTCATTAAACTAAATCACATTTTTGTGTTCATGTCTATTATAAGGACAACTCTAAATAGGCCTATCCTCAAGGTTAGATGCCTATTCAGCATAAGCTACAGTGCATTCGGAAAGTATTCAGACCCCTTGACTTTTTCCACATTTTGTTACTTTACAGCCTTATTCTAGAATGGAGTAAATAATTTTCCCCCCTAATCAATCTACACACAATACCCCATAATGACAAAGCAAAAACAGGTTTTTAGAAATGTCTGCACATTTATAAAAAATACAAAACTGAAATATCACATTTACATAAGAATTCAGACCCTTTAGTCAGTACTTTGTTGAAGCACCTTTGACAGCAATTGCAGCCTTGAGTCTTCTTGGGTATGACGCTACGATCTTGGCACACCTGTATTTGGGGAGTTTCTCCCATTCTTCTCTGCAGATCCTCTAAAGCTCTGTCAGGTCTCTTCAGAGATGTTCGATCGGCTTCAAGTCCGGGCTCTGGCTGGCCCACTCAAGGACATTCAGAGACTTGTCCCGAAGCCACTCCTGCGTTGTCTTGGCTGTGTGCTTAGGGTCGTTGTCCTGTTGGAAGGTGAACATTCGGCCCAGTCTGAGGTCCTGAGCGCTGTGGAGCAGGATTTCATCAAGGACCTCTCTGTACTTTGCTCCGTTCATCTTTCCCTTGATCCTGACTAGTCTCCCAGTCCCTGCCGCTGAAAAACATTCCCACATCATGATGCTGCCACCACCATGCTTCACCGTAGGGATGGTGCCAGGTTTCAATCTTGGTTTCATCAGACCAGAGAATCTTGTGTCTCGTGGTCTGAGAGTCCTTTAGATACTTTTGGCAAACTCCAAGCGAGCTGTCATGTGTTTTTTGCTGAGGAGTGGCTACCGTCTGGCCACTCTACCATAAAAGGGCTGATTGTTGGTGTGCTGCAGAGATGATTGTCCTTCTGGAAGGTTCTCCCATCTCCACAGAGGAACTCTGGAACACTGTCAGAGTGACCATTGGGTTCTTGGTCACCTCCCTGACCAAGGCCCTTCTCCCCCGTTTGCTCAGTTTGGCCGGGCAGCCAGCTCTAGGAAGAGTCTTGGTGGTTCCAAACTTCTTCCATTTAAGAATGATGGAGGCCACTGTGGAACCCTTCTCCAGATCTGTGCCTTGACACAATCGTGTCTCAGAGCTCTACAGACAATTCCTTCGACCTCATGGCTTGGTTTCTGCTCTGACATGCACTGTCAACTGTGGGACCTTATATAGACAGGTGTGTGCCTTTCCAAATCATGTCCAATCCATTGAATTTACCTCAGGTGAACTCAAATCAAGTTGTAGAAACATCTCAAGGATGATCAATGGAAACAGGACGCACCTGAGCTCAATTTCAAGTCTCACAGCAAAGGTTCTGAATACTTATGTAAATAAGGTTTTTCTGGGATGTTTTTTTGTTGTATACATTTGCAAAATGTTCTAAAAACCTGCTTTCGCTTTGTCAATATGGGTTATTGTGTGTAGATTCATGAGGAAATTTTTTATTTAATCAATTTTAGAATAAGGCTGTAATGTAACAACATTTGGAAAAAGGGAACGGGTCTGAATACTTTCCAAATGCACTGTACATGAATTGGGATACAATAAAAGCTTTAACTAAAAAGAGTTTCTGTGCTGTAGTAACTGTAATATTGAAGTCAGCTTCATATTAAAACTCTGAAGCTAATTTCTTCAAATGTTCCGTGTCAGGGTTACATTTCCCAAGGTCAGGGAGCTGAATATAATCTGCGATCCAGTCTAGCGATCCTCAAGGTTGTTCAGGGAGCTGAATATAACCTGATCCAGCCCAGAGATCCTCAAGGTTGGTCAGGGAGCTGAATATAATCTGTGATCCAGCCCAGTGTCACGATCGAGGTAAGGAGTAGACCAAGGCGCAGCGTGAGAAACAAACATGACTTTAATTAGTTAAAGTTTCTAAACAAAACAAAACACGACTCGTGAAGTCCACGGTGACAATGACCGAACACGGAACAAAAACCCACAAACCCAAAGTGAAACACAGACAGTTAAATATGGCTCCCAATCAGAGACAACCAGCAAACAGCTGACACTCGTTGCCTCTGATTGGGAGTCACTCAGTCAAACATAGAAAATGACGAACTAGAACACCCAACATAGAAACAGAACACATAGAATGAACACACCCTGGCTCAACATAATGAGTCCCAGAGCCAAGGTGTGACAGTACCCCCCCCTAAAGGCGCGGACTGCGACCGCGCCTCAACTAAACAAAACAGGGGAGGGCTGGGCGGGCATACCTCCTCGGCGGCGGTTCTGGCTCCGGCCTTGACCACCACCCTCCAATACACCCCCCATAGTGCCCCTGGTCCAGTCTGTCGACTTGCACCCCTTTCTTGGTGCGTGGAGGAGGAACGGGCCTTACCAGGCTGACTTCTCGCACCCCTGGCTTAGTGCGAGTGGCAGGAACAGGCCGGACCGGGCTGGCGACGCGCACCGTAGGTTTGGTGCGAGTGGCAGGAACAGGCCGGGTCGGGCTGGCGACGCGCACCGTAGACTTGGTGCGGGTGGCAGGAACAGGCCGGGTCGGGCTGGCGACGCGCACCGTAGACTTGGTGCGGGTGGCAGGAACAGGCCGGACCGGGCTGGCGACAGCGCACCGTAGGTTTAGTGCGTGGAGCAGGGACAGGCCGGGCTGGGCTGTCGACGCACACCGTAGGCTTGGTGCGTGGAGCAGGGACAGGCCGGGCTGGGCTGTCGACGCACACCGTAGGCTTGGTGCGGGTGGCAGGAACAGGCCGGGTCGGGCTGGCGACGCGCACCGTAGGTTTAGTGCGTGGAGCAGGGACAGGCCGGGCTGGGCTGTCGACGCACACCGTAGGCTTGGTGCGTGGAGCAGGGACAGGCCGGCTGGGCTGTCGACGCACACCGTAGGCTTGGTGCGGGTGGCAGGAACAGGCCGGACCGGGCTGGCGACGCACACCGTAGGCTTGGTGCGTGGAGCAGGGACAGGCCGGGCTGGGCTGTCGACGCACACCGTAGGCTTGGTGCGTGGAGCAGGGACAGGCCGGACCGGGCTGGCGACGCACACCGTAGGCTTGGTGCGTGGAGCAGGGACAGGCCGGACTGGGCTGGCGACGCACACCGTAGGCTTGGTGCGTGGAGCAGGGACAGGCCGAACCGGGCTGTGGAGACGGATAGGAGGCCTGGAGTGAATAGCGGCCACCACCCGTCCTGGCTGAATGCCTACCCTCACACACTCTGTGTGAGGCATCCGCACAGGACGTACAGGGCGGTGTACCCCTGGCCTGGTAGCCTTCTGGATCCGCCCCCTTTTCTCCTCCGTCAGCCCCGTCGTCCATGCCGTGTGCCCCCCCCTAAAAATTTTCTGGGGTTGCCTCACGACCGTCCGACGACGACCCTGATCACGCCGTAGCTCCTCTCTACGGCGCGCCTCCACCGTCTCACTCCATGGCCGGCGATCCATCCCGGCCAGGATTTCCTCCCAGGTCCAGGACCACTGCCCGTCCAAGATCTGCTCCCACGTCCAGGCTGCCTGCTCCTGGACACGCTGCTTGGTCTTGGTATGGTGGGTTTTTCTGTCACGATCGAGGTAAGGAGTAGACCAAGGCGCAGCGTGAGAAACAAACATGACTTTAATTAGTTAAAGTTTCTAAACAAAACAAAAAACACGACTCGTGAAGTCCACGGTGACAATGACCGAACACGGAACAAAAACCCATAAACCCAAAGTGAAACACAGACAGTTAAATATGGCTCCCAATCAGAGACAACCAGCAAACAGCTGACACTCGTTGCCTCTGATTGGGAGTCACTCAGTCAAACATAGAAAATGACGAACTAGAACACCCAACATAGAAACAGAACACATAGAATGAACACACCCTGGCTCAACATAATGAGTCCCAGAGCCAGGGTGTGACACCCAGCTATCCTCAAGGTTGGTCAGGGAGCTAAATATAATCTGTGATCCAGCCCAGCTATCCTCAAGGTTGGTCAGGGAGCTGAATATAATCTGTGATCCAGCCCAGCTATCCTCAAAGCTTCTGTAGACAGTTTCTTCACAAAGTTGTGACAGCTCCCCTGTTGCTATAGTTACAGTACATCACTGGGCTTTTAAAATGTTTTTGTGAGAAGATAATGGTGATGATTAAAAAAGAACACAAGGATCTTAATTGTGTTCTAGACTAGAACATTTGTGTTTTCACTATCCTATTGGAATCAAAAAGAGGCTCTGGCCTGAAAGCTTTTTCAGTGTCAGTTAAAAACAACATTGACAATTTGCCCGAACACTTGAATCTGAAGAACAAACATCCATATATGTTGACCAGAAAACACAAAGTGAAAGCTACTATAATAAAACAGTAGGTAATCCACGTGGGCCCCGGTGCTCTGCTCTCTGTCCATTCTAATCAGGCCGATCCTCCCCAGTGGGCCTGCAGGAACCCTCCATGATTATCTATGTCTACTATATAATCACTGTCCCTCAAGGCCAAACATTGTGGCATTTCTGTGCTTTTTCTTCTCTTCTATGTCATCCTTTGCATCTGTTTAGCCTAGGAGAAATCTGTTTTAGATTCAGAGCATGTAAGCAGACAATTCTAACGATGGGTGAAATTGTTAAATAGGCTACATCCACAGAGAATTATTGCAACAAACATACAGTTCACTGGACACACTCAAAGACTCTTCAAATGCCTCAGTATTGCCGCTTCTGTGCCACAAAGCCTCTCTATACAATGGCCAGAAGTGTGATGATATAAATTACGTGTAGAGCATATCCTCTCTGAAAACATTTGCGCTTTTGTGAAATTAGCCTGCACTGACGTGCACGTAAAGCAGGCTAGGCTACAGTCAGTGCCTAGGACTCCAGAGAGAGACCTTTAGTCCAACACAGTGTGAAGAAGCCATCTGTGACTGCAGCACTGTGGGACTGACCGGGTACCCTCGGAGCATGATAAACTGGGTTCACTGGTGGAGCATAGGACAACCAATTACATTCCACCGTCATTGGCACGCCGTTTTTCCTTGACTCCTCCACTGTTTACCGGTCCATTTAGCTCAGAGACTCTAGATGTACTTTGGAAGCAAATTGTGCTTTAACCTTTAACCGCAGACAGCAGCCATAGGCAGTTTTGTGGTAAAATATGAGTCCAAAATAAGATGAGTTGTGAGTAGTATTTGACATTATACAGAGATGGTGACACAGTGCAATCAGATGCATCCATTTAATGGCTCAATAAGGCCATTTGATAAGGTTGATGTAAATCCTTTCAGCAAATGTTGCACTTGTGTTGCGTTGTTATGGCAGTAAACTAGCAGGTCTATTAAATAATTCAGAACCAAAGAGATTCTATAATTCCTAGCACCTTCAGAAGAGGTTGCGTAAAGCATATTCTTTATGTCTGCATAAGTCTGTAAGATGGTTTAGCAGACCCAAAACATGCCTTCCAAGTTTAGTATGATAAAAGCAATGTCCTAATACTTAATTCTATCAAAGTAGTTTAATTATATTTTATTGAATAGTTCCTCAGAAATATACATATTTGAATAAGACATCAAACAGCTTTCCAAACTAGACTTATCTTGATGGCAAGTGAGCAGTAAATTATTCAAAGAGCTGCGATTCATAATTTAAAAGTACACATTCTAAATACCAACTATCTCATTCATAAAGACGCAAGGTTTGCCAAATTATTTAAGAGTGCATTACTTACTGGCCTATGTTGCGTCCAGAGAGTGGGTGGGTGAACTTGGCTCTGGCTGACATACTGGGCACTATCACACCATTAACCAGAGCATGGAAGGAACTTCAAATACACATCTAAAAGTTATACAGCCAGGAAAACTAATAGCTTATCTCGAAGGCTTTGTGTCTTTGTGAAACGGCACAAATACAGTACATTGGATTACTGACCAAAGAACTACCACAAACACATCTACGCAGCACTAGCATGGTCAAGGGTTAGGGTTGTCTTTCAGAAGAAACACTGCTCCTGTTTCATTCTAACCCAACACACAGGGATCCTCTTTCCACTTACCATGAATGACCATGACAGCATGCCCAAGGTAGAGAGGTCATTGCATGGCAGGCTGTTTTACATTATCAACTAGTGACTCAATCCTCAGCATTGGATAATACATTTACGACCGTGTGTGTGTGTGTGTGTGTGTGTGGACGTGTTTAACTATACTTGTGGGGACCAGAAATCCCCACAAGAACAGTAAACAAACAAAAAAAAGTAAACAAACAAAACCTTTTTGTTAGTTGCCACAATTTTAAATGCTATTTCTAGGCGGTTTAGGGTTAAGGTAGAATTAGTGTTAGGGTTAAAATTAGGTTTAAGGTTAGGGTTAGTTTTAGGGTTAATGTTAGGTTTGGGGGTTAGGGTTAGGGTAAGGGTTAGGGTTAGGTTTGGGGGTTAGGGAAAATAGGATTTTGAATGGTTATAAATTGTGTGTCCCCACAAGGTTAAATAAGCAAGACGGTGTGTGTGTATGTGTGTGTGTGTGTGTGTGTCCCTTACAGAAAAAAATCATGTGTTTTTGGAACATTTCAAATGATAATATTTCACATGAAGATTTTCAAATGTGATCACATAACCTTTCACGTGAAATTATGTGAAAAAATATGGTTTTGGAATTTTCAAATGATGCCCTGCAAACAGAAATCAGTCATCAGGATGTCCCGGAACAGCCGCAGTGTTTTCAACTTACATATTTGAT
The DNA here is from genome assembly GCF_020615455.1 of Coregonus clupeaformis. Taxonomy (NCBI): domain Eukaryota; kingdom Metazoa; phylum Chordata; class Actinopteri; order Salmoniformes; family Salmonidae; genus Coregonus; species Coregonus clupeaformis. The sequence goes on along the minus strand of NC_059225.1, from coordinate 947,353 downwards.
TACATTGTGTATGTTTATACAGTAAATATTATTCAACATGTCCTCACCTGGGATTTGAACTAACAACCTCTTGGTTTACGGCATTCTAATCTTTGTGCTATGCCACCATGTCTGCGGCAACGACTGATTTCACCCGTAGTCCTAGATTTTGGACTTAAGTAAAGTAAGTATATGCTTTGTTAAAAATACACTCACAAAAAACTATTATATTTATCATAGTGTTTAAGGAGTAACATTAAAACAAAACAATATGTCCCACCTACATTAGACAACTATACTGAAAACCCTAAAATTGCTGAACCAGGGAAATTAAATTAAATCAAATTGCACAGACTAACAGTGAAATGATTACTTACGGGCCCTTCCCAACAATGTAGAGAGGGAAATAGAAAAATAATAGCAAAAATAATAACAAATACACAATGAGTAATGATAACTTGGCTATATACACAGGGTACCAGTACCGTAATTGAGGTAGATACTGTATGTACATATACACTACCGGTCAAATGTACTCCATCACTCTCCTTCTTGGTCAAATAGCCCTTACACAGCCTGGAGGTGTGTTGGGTCATTGTCCTGTTGAAAAACAAATGATAGTCTCACTAAGTGCAAACCAGATGGGATGGCGTATCGCTGCAGAATGCTGTGGTAGCCATGCTGGTTAAGTGTGCCTTGAATTCTAAATAAATCACAGACAGTGTCACCAGCGAAGCACCACTACACCATAACACCTCCTCCTCCATGCTTTACGGTGGGAAATACACATGCAGAGATCATCCGTTCACCCACACCGTGTCTCACAAAGACACAGCGGTTTGAACCATAAATCTCAAATTTGGACTCCAGACCAAAGGACAAATTTCCACCGGTCTAATGTCCATTGCTCGTGTTTCTTGGCCCAAGCAAGTCTCTTCTTCTTATTGGTGTCCTTTAGTAGTGGTATCTTTGCAGCAATTCGACCATGAAGGCCTGATTCACATAGTCTCCTCTGAACAGTTGATGTTGAGATGTGTCTGTTACTTGAACTCTGTGAAGCATTTATTTGGGCTGCAATTTCTGAGGCTGGTAACTCTAATGAACTTATCCTCTGCAGTAGAGGTAACTCTGGTTCTTCCATTCCTGTGTCGGTCCTCATGAGAGCCAGTATCATCATAGTGTTTGATGGTTTTTGCGACTGGACATTTTCCGGATTGACTGAAATTCATGTCTTAAATTAATGATGGACTGTCGTTTCTCTTTGCTTATTTGAGCTGTTCTTGCCAAAATATGGACGTGGTCGTTTACCAAATAGGGCTATCTTCTGTATACCCCCCCACCCCCACCTTGTCACAACACAACTGATTGGCTCAAACGCATTAAGAAGGAAAGAAATTCCACAAATTTAGTTTGAAGAAGGCACACCTGTTAATTGAAATGCATTCCAGGTGACTACCTCATGAAGCTGGTTGAGAGAATGCCAAGAGTGTGCAAAGCTGTCATCAAGGCAAAGGGTGGCTATTTGAAGAATCTCAAATATAACATATATTTTGATTTGTTTAACACCTTTTTGGTTACTACATGTTTCCATATGTGTTATTTCATAGTTTTGATGTCTTCACTATTATTCTACAATGTAGAAAATAGTAAAGATAATGAAAAACCCTTGAATGAGTAGGTGTTCTAAAACGTTTGACCCGTGGTGTAGGTAAGAAAGAATAGTCAGATTAACTGATAACTAAAATAGCAGTGCAGATGGCACTCTTTTGTTAAATGCAGAGATGTATTATAGGTCATGAATGTGTAGGGGACTTCTGAAAATGTACAAACTTCATGGGGCAGCAAAAAGATCAGGGCACCCCCAGAGGTTGTGAGTTCAAATCCCAGTTGGGGTCATATGGAAAAGTCAGTACTAAGTGATCATGTCAAATGTAATCCTATTGTCATTGATGAAAGATTTTTACACTATTTTAGCTGAACAGCATACCAATTACCTTAAAACCCATATAGTATGTTCACATGTATTCAATATAGAGTTCACATGTTAACACCACCTTTTCACATGTGAGGAGAATTACATGTTTTCACCTCACATGTGAATTGCAAATTCACGTGGAATTTGCAGTTTCACATGTGAAAAACGTTCACATGTGAAAATGAAATGTACATTTTCACATGAAAAACGTGCACATGTGAAAACCTAACTCTCACATGTGGAAAACTTTCACATGTGAAAATTGAATTTGCACTTTCACATGTGAAAAACTTTCAAATATTGTCACATCTGTAGTTTCATGGTATCACATGTTGAAATTTAGCATCCCCATGTTGTCACATTTATTTAACATAAGATCATGTTTTCGCATGTGCTCAAATGTTTTCACATGTGTAGTTTCATGCTATCACATGTTGCTTTACATGTTGTCACGTTACAGTGGGGAAAAAAAAGTATTTAGTCAGCCACCAATTGTGCCAGTTCTCCCACTTAAAAAGATGAGAGAGGCCTGTAATTTTCATCGTAGGTACACGTCAAATATGACAGACAAATTGAAGAAAAAAAATCCAGAAAATCACATTGTAGGATTTTTAATGAATTTATTTGCAAATTATGGTGGAAAATAAGTATTTGGTCAATAACAAAAGTTTCTCAATACTTTGTTATATACCCTTTGTTGGCAATGACACAGGTCAAACGTTTTCTGTAAGTCTTCACAAGGTTTTCACACACTGTTGCTGGTATTTTGGCCCATTCCTCCATGCATATCTCCTCTAGAGCAGTGATGTTTTGGGGCTGTCACTGGGCAACACGGACTTTCAACTCCCTCCAAAGATTTTCTATGGGGTTGAGATCTGGAGACTGGCTAGGCCAATCCAGGACCTTGAAATGCTTCTTACGAAGCCACTCCTTCATTGCCCGGGCGGTGTGTTTGGGATCATTGTCATGCTGAAAGACCCAGCCACGTTTTATCTTCAATGCCCTTGCTGATGGAAGGAAGTTTTCACTCAAAATCTCACGATACATGGCCCCATTCATTCTTTCCTTTACACGGATCAGTCGTCCTGGTCCCTTTGCAGAAAAACAGCCCCAAAGCATGATGTTTCCACCCCCATGCTTCACAGTAGGTATGGTGTTCTTTGGATGCAATCAGCATTCTTTGTCCTCCAAACACGACGAGTTGAGTTTTTACCAAAAAGTTATATTTTGGTTTCATCTGACCATATGACATTCTCCCAATCCTCTTCTGGATCATCCAAATGCACTCTAGCAAACTTCAGACGGGCCTGGACATGTACTGGCTTAAGCAGGGGGACACGTCTGGCACTGCAGGATTTGAGTCCCTGGCGGCGTAGTGTGTTACTGATGGTAGGCTTTGTTACTTTGGTCCCAGCTCTCTGCAGGTCATTCACTAGGTCCCCCCCGTGTGGTTCTGGGATTTTTGCTCACCGTTCTTGTGATCATTTTGACCCCACGGGGTGAGATCTTGCGTGGATCCCCAGATCGAGGGAGATTATCAGTGGTCTTGTATGTCTTCCATTTCCTAATAATTGCTCCCACAGTTGATTTCTTCAAACCAAGCTGCTTACCTATTGCAGATTCAGTCTTCCCAGCCTGATGCAGTTCTACAATTTTGTTTCTGGTGTCCTTTGACAGCTCTTTGGTCTTGGCCATAGTGGAGTTTGGAGTGTGACTGTTTGAGGTTGTGGACAGGTGTCTTTTATACTGATAACAAGTTCAAACAGGTGCCACTAATACAGGTAATGAGTGGAGGACAGAGGAGCCTCTTAAAGAAGAAGTTACAGGTCTGTGAGAGCCAGAAATCTTGCTTGTTTGTAGGTGACCAAATACTTATTTTCCACCATAATTTGCAAATAAATTCATTAAAAATACTACAATGTGATTTTCTGGATTTTTTTTCTCAATTTGTCTGTCATAGGCCTCTCTCATCTTTTTAAGTGGGAGAACTTGCACAATTGGTGGCTGACTAAATACTTTTTATCCCCACTGTATAACATTAACTTCACATAAGCTCACGTGATCACAAAAGATCTGTAACGATCCCGGCAGTCTGAGTCGGGTCCTGTCTGGTGACTAGTTTTCTGTTCGTGATCTCCAGTTTCCCGAGGGTTCGGGAACGCTCCGGGGAGCTCTCTTGATTTCCGCACCTGCATCCCATCAGCAATCTGCACACCTGGTCCTGATCATCACCCTTCTTAGGCTCTGGCCTAACATCCATTCCCTGCCGGATCGTTAGCCATGAACAGTAGGTTTACCAGAGTATCAGTCTTAGAGCCGAGCGTTAGTTTTGTTGTTTTTGCACCTTGTTGGTTTGTTGCTTACTTACCCCCGTTTTGTTCCATCTGCAGTCACCCGTCCGGAACCTTCATCCAACCTCTGCCTGGTGGTCGGCGGCTGCCGACCCAGGATGGGATCAACCACTGCACCCCCAACAACTAATCAACGCCGCCCGCTCTGTTCCCTGGATTATTCAGCATCACTCTTGAACTTGTAAATAAACACTCACCTTCGTTTCAACTTACCTTGTCCTGGTCTGCTTCTGGGTTCTGGCTTAGCAACTCGTGACAGAACGATCCGGCCTGAACGTGAGGCTTTGGAGACCTACATCAAGGAGTCCCTAGCTGCTGGTCTCGTTCGTCCCTCGTCATCACCCCTGGGGGCAGGATTCTTCTTTGTGGGTAAGAAGGATGGCTCTCTTCGACCGTGTATTGATTATCGGGGGTTGAATGACATCACGGTCAAGAACAAGTATCCCCTGCCCTTGATGAGTTCTGCCTTCGACTCCTTACAGGGTGCTACGGTGTTCACCAAGCTAGACCTACGCAATGCGTATCACATGGTCCGGATCAGAGAGGGGGACGAGTGGTTGACGGGTTTCAATACACCGATGGGTCACTTGAGTATCAGGTGATGCCGTTTGGACTGACCAATGCTCCAGCGGTATTCCAGAGTATGGTGAACGACGTCCTGAGAGATATGATCGGTCTCTTTGTGTTTGTTTACCTGGATGACATTCTGATCTTCTCGAAGGAACCTTCCGACCACGTCCAGCATGTCCGGCAGGTTCTGCAGCGATTGTTGGAGAATCGCCTGTTCGTGAAGGCCGAGAAGTGCGAGTTTCACGCCCACACGACATCCTTTCTCGGGTACATCATCTCCAGGGGAGAGATTAGGATGGACCAGGAGAAGGTTAGAGCGGTTCTGGAATGGGCCCAGCCCGGTACGAGATTGCAGCTCCAGAGATTTTTGGGGTTTGCAATTTCTACCGCAGATTCATCCGGGATTACAGCCGTGTGGCCGCTCCGTTAACTGCCTTGACTTCCAGTATCAGGACCTTCAAGTGGAATCCGGAGGCGGATCGAGCGTTTCTGGATTTGAAGAGGCGATTCACCAACGCACCGATTCTCTCTCAACCGGACACGGCCCGTCAGTTCGTCGTTGAAGTGGACGCGTCTGATGTGGGAGTTGGCGCCATCCTGTCGCAGCGATGCTCCACGGACAGTAAACTCCATCCCTGCGCCTACTACTCTCGTCGCCTTTCGCCTGCGGAGAGGAATTACGATGTGGGTAACCGGGAGCTTCTCGCGGTGAAACTTGCCTTGGAGGAGTGGCGCCACTGGTTGGAGGGGGCGGAGCAACCGTTTATTGTCTGGACTGACCACAAGAATCTTGCTTACGTGCAATCGGCTAAACGTCTCAACTCCCGTCAGGCCAGGTGGGCGTTGTTTTCGGACGATTCAAGTTTTCCCTGACGTTCCGACCTGGATCTAAGAACGGCAAGGCGGACGCCTTGTCCCGGATGTTCTCCAAGACGGAGGAGAGTGGGTCCAAGACCGAGACAATTCTCCCCGGAACTGCGTCGTGGGAGCAGTTATGTGGAAGATTGAGGAGGAGGTGCTGGCGGCCCTTCGGACTCAGCCCGGTCCCGGTAACGGTCCACCCGGTCGGTTGTTTGTGCCTGAGTCGGTTCGTCCTGCGGTCCTCAAATGGTCCCACGCCAGCAAGATGGCTTGTCACCCTGGCGTGGCTCGGACAATGGCGTTTCTTCGCAGACGTTTTTGGTGGCCTGCCATGGCCGAGGATACTCGGGGTTTTGTTGCTGCCTGTCCAGTGTGTGCGCAGAATAAGAGTACCAATCGGCCCAGCTCTGGACTACTTCACCCCCTTCCTATTCCCCGGCGACCATGGTCGCATCTGGCCCTGGACTTCGTCACTGGGCTGCCCGCTTCTGAGGGGAACACGGTCGTTCTGACTATCGTGGACAGATTCAGCAAGTTCGCCCACTTTGTGCCAATTGCCAAGCTTCCCTCTGCCTCGGAGACGTCCGAGATCCTGGTTAGGGAGGTTTTCAGGGTCCACGGTTTGCCCAGTGATATCGTTTCCGACCGTGGCCCTCAGTTTACCTCTGCTGTCTGGAAGTCCTTCTGTTTGGCCATTGGAGCTACAGTCAGTCTCACATCTGGTTTTCACCCCCAATCCAATGGTCAGGCGGAGAGAGCCAACCAGAAGATGGAATCCACGCTACGCTGCCTGGTCTCTTCCAACCCCACCTCCTGGGTCTCTCAGTTGCCTTGGGTTGAGTATGCCCACAATACTCTCCCTACATCTGCCACTGGGATGTCTCCCTTCCAGTGCCTGTATGGCTACCAACCTCCCCTGTTCCCTTCTCAGGAGAAGGAGCTCTCAGTGCCTTCTGTTCAGGCCCATATTCGTCGTTGCCACCGGACCTGGCATCGGGCCAGAAAGGCACTCCTTAGAGTTTCGGACCGGTATCAGCTCCAGGCGAATCGTCGCCGGATCCCCGCTCCCACCTATTCCATCGGAGATAGGGTCTGGTTGGCCACACGGGATCTTCCGTTACGGACTGAGTCTAGGAAGTTGTTACCGAAGTTCATTGGTCCGTTTGTGGTGGAGAAGGTGATCAATCCGGTGGCAGTTCGACTCAAACTCCCGAGGACGCTCAGAGTCCATCCCACCTTTCATGTCTCCTGCCTCAAGCCTGTTTTCCTCAGTCCTCTGTTGCCTCCTCCGCCTCCTCCTCCTCCTCCTCGGATGATCGGAGGTGGTCCTGCCTACACGGTGCGTCGCATCATGGATTCCAGACGGCGGGGCCGGGGTTTCCAGTATCTCGTGGACTGGGAGGGGTATGGTCCTGAAGAGAGGAGTTGGATTCCGCGGCGACAGGTCCTAGACGCTGACCTCATCAGTGACTTCTACCGCCTCCATCCTGGCGCTCCGGGAGTCCGCCCGGTGGCGTTCGGTCGGAGGGGGGGTACTGTAACGATCCCGGCAGTCTGAGTCGGGTCCTGTCTGGTGACTAGTTTTCTGTTCGTGATCTCCAGTTTCCCGAGGGTTCGGGAACGCTCCGGGGGAGCTCTCTTGATTTCCGCACATGCATCCCATCAGCAATCTGCACACCTGGTCCTGATCATCACCCTTCTTAGGCTCTGGCCTAACATCCATTCCCTGCCGGATCGTTAGCCATGAACAGTAGGTTTACCAGAGTATCAGTCTTAGAGCCGAGCGTTAGTTTTGTTGTTTTTGCACCTTGTTGGTTTGTTGCTTACTTACCCCCGTTTTGTTCCATCTGCAGTCACCCGTCCGGAACCTTCATCCAACCTCTGCCTGGTGGTCGGCGGCTGCCGACCCAGGATGGGATCAACCACTGCACCCCCAACAACTAATCAACGCCGCCCGCTCTGTTCCCTGGATTATTCAGCATCACTCTTGAACTTGTAAATAAACACTCACCTTCGTTTCAACTTACCTTGTCCTGGTCTGCTTCTGGGTTCTGGCTTAGCAACTCGTGACAAGATCACGTGATCACGTGCAATTCATGTGGTTTTTCCGTAAGGGGTGTGTGTGTGCGTGTGCCTGTGTGTGTGTGTCCAAACCCAGTTCACATATACAGTACGTGGTTGTGTTGTAGCCATACTGGTTTTTCCATGCAGCCTCTCTTCTTCTTGAGATCATTCCATTTCCTTCTCCAAGATAAGATTTCCCTGAGAGCGTTCTCCTTTAATGTAGGTCAATTCAATGACCTACATTGGACTCAATGATGATAATTACACTTGGCAATGCTAACCAGGTCCGCTTCTCCTATACACTCAGTGAGATTTGTGTGTGTATGAGAGAGAAAGAGAGCGATAGGGATAGAGAGAGAGAAAGAGAAAGAGAGAAAGAGATGGATAGATAGAAATAGAGTGCATGCGCGAGTGAGCGCGAGTGAGAGTAGCTGAGAAAATATTTTACTTCTTTGTCGATCTGCCTTTAAATAACTGTGAAATGAATGCTCCTTTATTGAAGTTTAATAAAAGGTTTTGTAGGTATGAATAGCTTTGGTGTTTATCTCCCCTGCTATCAAGTACAGAAGCAGAAAGGAGAGGAGATCTATGTCTCAAATGACACTCTATTCCTTACACAACTTTTGACTGGATCCATACGGCTCTGGTCAAAAGTGGTACACTATATAGGGAATAGAGTGGCATTTGTGACACGGCCAAGATCTGTCTGTTATCTGACCTAGGTAATCCTGAGACAGGGAAGACTTCAGTACTTCAGGAGGATGCTCAAAGCAGGTCTTTGATAACACTGAATGCTCTGATCAAACGTCACCACCACTAACTCCTCCAGGCAGTGAAGAAGCCAGAGTTTTGTCATCAAGAGCTGCCACCTAAAAAATCTGGCATGTTTAGCAGTAGAAGCTTCTTATTCTACATTGAGACAACATAACTGCAGTAAAGCACTAGATCAGTGATATGCAACTCACAAGATGTACTTTGGGAAGTAACTGGCATCAATATTGCACTTCAAATCAGAGGAGCAAGAATGCTGGGTTCTCTATAGCAAACATTTATTCCAATATTGAGACAACACACAATTGCCATCTACCCTGATACATGTGCACCGAATGTTCAGAAGGATTTGTGGAGATAAACCAACCAAGGACATCCTAGAAAGCATGCAGAAATCATTCATTCTCAATTTGCACCAGTTTTATCTAAATATCTTCTCTTTGACCACAGTGTAATAATAACAACACACTTTATATATACCAAACATTACCTACAATTTCATATATTGATTGAGAACCAGTTCTCATTTTCAGTTACAATCTATCAAATTAAAAAAACAACCTGAAAAATAGGGACCTGATATGATAATATACTGTATATCTTGTTTAAAAGATTGTCAATCAACTTGTTTCTTTTTTTATACGAACAATTGGATAAAGGCATCATTTACAATAATACTCTATGTTCTACAGCATCTCAGAATGACCATGCAGAGGGCTACATTGCTTAAATTAGTAATATAGAATAGGCTTGATATATAAATATGTTTCGTTAAAGATAGCCTTTGGCACAAATAGTTCATTATTCAAAAGTAATAAAAGGAAAGAAAAGCAGTCTAAAAATACCTCATAGATCACAGTCTCATAACATTGGGTCAAATCCTTCTTATAGTAGCTAGAATAAAACCTCAATTAGATATGATTGATATGCACAGTTTAATAATTAATACAGTATTAAGGTCCTTGCAATGGAAAATTATCTGAAATATAAAATGGAATCGTAACCCAAGATAAAATAGAAGTCAAAAGCAGAAGAAAAAGCCTGGAGTAAAAGTACACTCTTGTCATCAATAGATAACATGTACAAGAATCACCACTTTACCTTTACTGTGTCTACTCAACTGTAAAATATACAAGGAGTGAACAGAATACCTCTGTCCTCTGCTACAGTGTAACTTATATCACAGAGAAGCACAGTGTTTTACAGAGACAGTTTCAGTCATGATACCCAGAGCCTATGACTCAAATGCTACTAAGAAAGATTTGTAAAGAAAGTAGAATGAGCATTTTAAACCGGCCAATATATCAGTGTAGTCTGCATGACAGTTTACACACACACACACACACACACAGCTTTTTGAGTCCCAAATAGCACCCTATTCCCTACATATATCAGGAATAGTGTGCCATTTCAGCCTAGCCTCAAAGACAAGACGTAACATACTGTAGTAAACATAAACCTGTGACAGTCAAATTAGTACGATATGTTACGTTTGGTATGGTTACATAAGACATAAGGATAACAAATGGAGGGAGGTTGGTCGGGGTGGACGGCTCATCGTATAAGGTGAACGCCTGCAACTGAAAGGTTGCATTGTTTGAATCACTTCATGACCATTTTTGCATTTTCGCTAATTAGCAACTTTGCAAATACTTACAATTTTTTTGCTACTTTGCAACTACTTAAGATGTTAGCTAACCCTTCCACTAACACCTAACACTAACTCCTAACCTTAACCTTAACCCTAACCTTAACCCCTAACCCCTAGCCTAGCTAACGTTAACCACCTAGCCACCTAGCTAGCTAACGTTAGCCACAACAAATTGGAATTCGTAACATATCATACATATTGCAAATTTGTAACATATGGTACGAATTGCAATTCGTAACGTATCATACGAAATGGATGATGGACATACACAAATTAATACATACCATACGATTCGTAACATATCATCACAAATGGAGGGAGACAGATTTACTTTTACTATGTTACGTCTACCCCTGAGTCCAAGTTGGCCATTTGGGATGCAGCCACTATGTAAATCATGTACAGTATGTTGGTAGAATAAATCCAAACAGTGTTATTGTGATAGAACAAACACAACCTGGTCATTGAATATAAAGGTGTAGGAACCACAGTTTTTTTAGTGCAGTTCACAGCATATTGAATTTAGCTACAGTAGGAATGCTAAGCACTTATGGTCATCAACACAGTTGTCTCTAGGGTATGTGGCATCTATACAGCAAATAATACAAAAGGTAGTTCCTAACTATATCAAGTTCCTAATTTTCTGTCTATTTATTTGTACTCTATGCACAGTATTTCATCTAAATCCGGGGTGTCAAACATACGGGGGTCCATTCCGGCCTGTGGGTGGTTTGAGTAAGAACTCAATATACTTAAAAATTACTAAAACTAAATCAAACTGGGTAGAAATGATAATGGTCCTACATTCATACAGTTTCTTGACTGTGTCCAGCTCGCTAATTATCACCAAAATGAAAGCCAGACAGTCAGGGAGCATTGAACATTTCAGAATTGATGGATAGAGGACTATTTCTTGCAAATTTTGCGAGGAAATATAACTAATTTTTGAATCCCAAATGCAGGCCCAGGGGCAAAATAATTTTGACAACACTGATCTAAATAGTGTGGGTGGTTTAGCACCAAGTTCAAAACGATTTACGATGCAGGCAATTAAAGGATTTTCGTTTATATAGTTATGGTGCACAACTTTGGAATATCCCACTAAAACATTACATAGGGGTAGTATGGAACTTTGCGGAAAAAAAGGAAAACAAAAACTTTGATAACCCACTTTTGAAAATATTTCAAATTGGACACAATTCCAGTGTTATTATGCTTCTATTAGAGTACATAAGAACATAGTAAACCACTATACAACACCAACAAGGTTGTGCTTTTGTGGGAACAATTACAAATATCATGCTGAATAAAGCCTGCTTTGTGACTAATAAAATGTATCTGGATACGTTTGGAGATGGATTGGCTCTTATCACAGATGCAGTGGGAGAGGTCAACATCCCCAACAGTGCAACAATCCCTCCCACTGACACTGTTATTTTCTTGAAAATTCAGTCAACATCCAAGTGAACAAGGGCAGTATGCCAAATGGCACCCTCTTTCCTATATAGTGCACTACTTTTGACCAGATCCCTATGGGTCCTGGTCAAAAGCAGGTACTATATAGGGAATACAGTGCCATTTGGGAGACAGCCAAGTGACCACATTCTTCTCTACAGACCGGGTGTTGATGAAGTCCCCTTGTAGAAAACGTTCCTGGTGTTATCCGGGCTGTTCCCTCGCTCTGGGATCAGGATGATATTCCCTTTCCTCCGGAGCGTGGAGTCCCGGCTGGAGGTCACAGAGTGGGTCTCTGAGGGGACCTCACCCCCCTCTACTGGGGTCACTCTGATGGTGGTGATGCCCTGCTGCAGGTGGAGGGAGTGCTCCCCGCCCCCTGCGTTCTGTGCATTGGTGGCAGCAGTGGGATTCGCCTGTCTCCTCCTGTCTATGGAGCCAATGGAGCCGTCCCTCATGGACAGGGACTCGCAGCTCTCTGAATCTCTGTTCAGGTCATTCAGCTCGAAGGACTGGCCCTGGCTGCACCCACTGATACCACCACCCCCACACTGGTCCTGGGACCTCCAGGTCTTCCAGGAACCGCCACTGCTAATATCCGTCGATGGGGCGTGAACCATGGGGTTGTTGTTGTTCTCAGGATGGGCGTCCACCCTCACGATGGCTCCATTGCTGCCTGAGATGCTGCCCACGGAGCTGCCCAACGTGCTGCATGTCGTGCCCATGGGATTTGGTTCTTTCAGGGCTCTATAGCGGAGGGACCCTCCGGTGTAGCCGTCCATGCAGCCCTCGTCCATGCTCTTGGAATGAGTCTGAAGCAGACCCTGCTGTTTGGACATGGCAATCACCTGCATGATCCGCGGCTGCTGGCTGCCATTGATAGTCATGCATGGGGCATTTGCCTTCTCAGCCGCCTTCACCCAGTTAACATGAGTCCCACTATTGTATATATCACCGCCGCCTACATCTCCCCCACCCATCTTGGGCAAGGGGTTGTTGAGGTTCTCATGGGTCTCCTCTGGGATATGGACCAGCTGTGAAGAACCAGGTCGGGACTGCATAGAGACTCTGGCCCCTCCTGTGATGCCGCTGCAGTCTCTGGGTAGTGTGGTGCTGGCCCCGGTGGCTAGCTTCACATACTGCGTTGGCAGATCGACACCGTTTATCCCCACGGCCGAGGGCTCGGAGCTGTACCTCATGGAGTCCATGCTCCCCCGGTGGTGGGGTGACTGGGCCACCTCGCCCTCCATCACCTAATAAGAAGAAGAAAAAGAAGAAGACGAATACATATTTATTCAACTTCTATAGCTCTTTTCATTTCAGAAAGAAAGATGCATTTCAATGCGTTTAAAGATGAGAAGAAACAAGCATTATATAAACATATCATTAGTTATAAAATTATAAATTGTATTAATTGTTTAACCTGCAGGGAGTGCTTTCGGCTCTCTTGGTTCTTGCTCTTCCACTGAGAGAGGAGCTGTTTGGAGCGGGAGGAGTCCATGGAGACATGGTGACTATGGTGGATGGTGGTGTTGCGGCGCGTTCCGGTGTCCATCGCTGGGGTGTGGACACGGGGAAGGGTGTGGCTGAACGTCACCTGAGGGTAGCAATTTGTAACCTTATTTATTCAAAATAATTTTTTAAGTTATGTTACAGCAAAATGTTTTTAATAACTATTTTTAGTAACCTGTAAAAATACTGAAAGACCAATATAGTAAAATAAAGTATGTTGAATATCTGCTGTGGTCTTGCTGAAGCAAGCATACTAATTACATTCAATAAACAGTCACCATGCTCTCCTTTCCCATGGGGCTGCGGGGTGAGGTTATGACCTCCACGTCAGCGCTGGACCTCTTCAGGTTGGTGAGGGAACCAGAGGAGGGGTCTCGGTGGTGGGGGTTATGGTGGAGGATGCCCTCAGAGTGGGAGGTAGAGAGGCCGTCCATATTGCCGCTGCAGCTCTTCACCTGTAAATGGCGCACTGCCTCCTGGCTGATGTGAGGTAAAGGACAGGGAACACAGGGCTGGGGAGGAGGGCAGTTGCAGCTATCCTCATTGGGCTGAAAGTTCCCCACTGCATAAAGACTCTGGAGACAGAGGAGAGACAGAGCTTTAAAATAGGATCTCTCATACACACAATCTCTTCAGTCCAAATCCTTTCAAACAAACAAGTACTGTAGCAACTGTACATCAAATGAGGATTTTTCATCAGTAAAATAGCTATCTGTAACAGTCTATATACCATAAAACACAAACAATAAGAAGTATCTCTAAGAAAGTATCAGCAGAACGTACTAAGTAGACAGCTATTCCCCCGCCCAGCAGAAAGCCCAGGTAGACATCAATAGCATGGTTCTTGTATTGGATGATCCGTGTCAGCCCACAAATGATAGCACAGATGATGAAGGAGAAGACCAGCAGAGGTTTCAGTAGTTTAGAAGACTCAGTCAGTGTGCTGTTGAAGTACATCTACAGATGACCAAGGACACAAAGGCATTGTCATCATCAATATCATCATTATCATTATCGTCATTCATGTCATCATCATCATAATTGTCGTTGTCATCATCATCATTATCATCATCAACAACTGCAATTGACTCAGCTACCTTAGCTTGTGGCTGAAATCCTTATGGAACAATCCACATTGTCTGCGAGATTTTAAACCACAACTAGGCCTACATGAATGAATAACATTGCCATGCCTTTCCATTAAAAAATGTCAACTAAGCACATTAAACCACACAGCTCCATGCAAATCCATTCATTTAGCTCTAGATGCTGCTGCATGTCTCCCCCTATGAGAAAGAACCGAGTGCATCCCAAATGGGATCCTATTACCTATAATTGTGCACTACGTCTGACCAGGGCCCATAGAGCTCTGGTCAAAAGCAGTGCACTATGTAGGGAATATGGTGCCATTTGGGACACATTTTCTGGATTTGTATAGTATGATTGTCTGGTCGTGTTCCAGCAGCTGTGAGTCAGCATCCAGCATCCTCCCCCTCAAAGCGACTTTATTACAGCAGATTTATTACTACCAGCCCCTACTGTGGACACAGCCAGTGCTCGCTACTGTTCAGACCTGGGTTCAAATAGTATTTGTTTTCAAATATTTTCAGCGTTTGATATAGCCTTCCTGGAGTGTCAGATATATATATATATTTTTTTTGTGGCACTTTTGGGACTATTCCTTTGGTTTCCAATGCACAAGGTAAGCTTGATCAAGTGTAGCTAAAGTAGTCAAAATACAACAAATACTATTTGAACCCAGGTCTGCTACTGTCTCTCCTGTGAGTAGTGGCTAATGCGGCCTAGCGGCATGCATCATCTACCCTCAGGCACCTGAGGCTTTGGGTTCTTTAGTGCCTGTCAGCATTTACAGACTCATCTGCTATAGTGGTGCAGGAAAACACTTCTGTTGTTAGTCTAACCTTGAGGATTATGGGAGACGTTTATAGATATTCGGTCTGACAGTGTGATGTATTGGATGTGCTGTATGTAAAAGCTAAAATACTATATAGACTACATAGTGGACCTAGAGTGCCCAGAAAGTACTGACTTTTTCCACATTTTGTTGTGTTACAGCCTGAATTTAAAATTGATTAAATTGAGATTTTGTTTCATTGATTTACACACAATAATCCATAATGTCAAAGTGGAATTATGTTTTTAGAAATGTTTACAAATTAATTAAAAATCAAAAGCTGAAATGTCTTGAGTCAAGAAGTATTCAACCCTTTTGTTATGGCAAGCCTAAATAAGTTCATGAGTAAGAATGTGCTTAACAAGTCACATAATAAGTTGCATAGACTCACTCTGTGTGCAATAATAGTGTTTAACATGATTTCTTAACAATGACTACCCCATCTCTGTACCCAACAGATACAATTATATGTAAGGTCCCTCAGTCGAGCAGTGAATTTCAGGCACAGATTCAACCGCAAAGACCAGGGAGGTTTCCAATGGTGCGCAAAGGGCACCTATTTGTAGATGGACAAAAATATATATCAATTTGAGCATTGTGCAGTTATTAATTACACTTTGGATGGTGTATCAATACAACCTGTCACTAAAAAGATGCAGGTGCTCAGGGATTTCACCATGAGGCCAATGGTGATTTTAAAACAGTTATAGAGTTTAATGGCTGTGACAGGAGATACCTGAGGATGGATTAACAACATTGTAGTAACTCCACTATACTAACATAAATGACAGAGTGAAAAGAAGGAAGCTTGTACAGAATAATACTGCAAAAAATGTGCCAAAACATTTTACTTTTTGTCCTGAAAACAACGTGTTATGTTTGGGACAGATCAAACACAACACATCACTGAGTACCACTCTTCATATTTTCAAGCATGGGGTTGGCTGCATCATGTTATGGGTATGCTTGTCATCTGCAAGGACTAGGGAGTTTTTTAGGATAAAAATAAACGGAATAGAGCTAAGCACAGGCAAACTCCTAGAGGAAATCTTGGTTCGGTCTGCTTTCCAGCAGGCACTGGGAGACAAATTCACCTTTCAGCAGGACAATTACCAAATATACACTGGAGTTGCTTACCAAGATGACATTACATTTTTCTGTGTGGCCTAGATACAGTATTGAGTTAAATTGGCTTGAAAATCTATGGCAAGACTTTAAAATGTCTGTCTAGCAATGATCAACTGTCACGCCCTGACTCAGGGGACGCTTAAATGTTGAGTCAGGGTGTGTATATTCTTTGTTGTGTGTGTTCTATGTTTCAATCTATTATGTGTAGATCTATGTTGGCCGGTGTGGTTCCCAATCAGAGGCAGCTGTAGCTCGTTGTCTCTGATTTGGGATCATACTTAGGCAGCCTATTGGCACTAGTGGGTTGTGGGATCTTGTTCCGGTTAAGGTATGTTGTGTGTGCTACCTTGGACTTCACGTTTCGTTTCCTTTGTTGTTTTGTCGTGTGTTTATTAAGTTCAATAAACATGTACGCATTTCACGCTGCACCTTGGTCTGACCCGTCATTCAACGAACGTGACATCAACAACCAACTTGACAGTGCTTGAATAATTTTTTTAAGGATAATGGGCAAATAATGAACAATCCAGGTGCGCAAAGCTTTTAGAGACTTACCCAGAAAGACATACAGTGGGGAAAAAAAGTATTTAGTCAGCCACCAATTGTGCAAGTTCTCCCACTTAAAAAGATGAGAGAGGCCTGTAATTTTCATCATAGGTACACGTCAACTATGACAGACAAATTGAGATTTTTTTTCTCCAGAAAATCACATTGTAGGATTTTTAATGAATTTATTTGCAAATTATGGTGGAAAATAAGTATTTGATCACCTACAAACAAGCACGATTTCTGGCTCTCACAGACCTGTAACTTCTTCTTTAAGAGGCTCCTCTGTCCTCCACTCGTTACCTGTATTAATGGCACCTGTTTGAACTTGTTATCAGTATAAAAGACACCTGTCCACAACCTCAAACAGTCACACTCCAAACTCCACTATGGCCAAGACCAAAGAGCTGTCAAAGGACGCCAGAAACAAAATTGTAGACCTGCACCAGGCTGGGAAGACTGAATCTGCAATAGGTAAGCAGCTCGGTTTGAAGAAATCAACTGTGGGAGCAATTATTAGGAAATGGAAGACTACAAGACCACTGATAATCTCCCTCGATCTGGGGCTCCACGCAAGATCTCACCACGTGGGGTCAAAATGATCACAAGAACGGTGAGCAAAAATCCCAGAACCACACGGGGGGACCTAGTGAATGACCTGCAGAGAGCTGGGACCAAAGTAACAAAGCCTAACATCAGTAACACACTACGCCGCCAGTGACTCAAATCCTGCAGTGCAAGACGTGTCCCCCTGCTTAAGCCAGTACATGTCCAGGCCCGTCTGAAGTTTGCTAGAGTGCATTTGGATGATCCAGAAGAGGATTGGGAGAATGTCATATGGTCAGATGAAACCAAAATAGAACTTTTTGGTAAAAACTCAACTCGTCGTGTTTGGAGGACAAAGAATGCTGAGTTGCATCCAAAGAACACTATACCTACTGTGAAGCATGGGGGTGGAAACATCATGCTTTGGGGCTGTTTTTCTGCAAAGGGACCAGGACAACTGATCCGTGTAAAGGAAAGAATGAATGGGGCCATGTATCGTGAGATTTTATGTGAAAACCTCCTTCCATCAGCAAGGGCATTGAAGATGAAATGTGGCTGGGTCTTTCAGCATGACAATGATCCCAAACACACCGCCCGGGCAACGCAGGAGTGGCTTCGTAAGAAGCATTTCAAGGTCCTGGAGTGGCCTAGCCAGTCTCAGATCTCAACCCCATAGAAAATCTTTGGAGGGAGTTGAAAGTCCGTGTTGCCCAGCGACAGCCCCAAAACATCACTGCTCTAGAGGAGATCTGCATGGAGGAATGGGCCAAAATACCAGCAACAGTGTGTGAAAACCTTGTGAAGACTTACAGAAAACGTTTGACCTGTGTCATTGCCAACAAAGGGTATACAACAAAGTATTGAGAAACTTTTGTTATTGACCAAATACTTATTTTCCACCATAATTTGCAAATAAATTCATTAAAAATCCTACAATGTGATTTTCTGGATTTTTTTTCCCTCATTTTGTCTGTCATAGTTGACGTGTACCTATGATGAAAATTACAGGCCTCTCTCATCTTTTTAAGTGGGAGAACTTGCACAATTGGTGGCTGACTAAATACTTTTTTTCCCCCACTGTAGCTGTAATTGCTGCCAAAGGTGATTCTAACATGTATTGACTCAGGGGGTTGAATCCTTATCCAATCAAGATACACTGAACAAAAATATAAACGCAACATGCAACAATTTCAAAGATTTTACTGAGTTAACAGTTCATATAAGGAAATCAGTTAACTGAAATAAATTAATTGGGCCCCAATCTATGAATTTCACATGACTGGAAATACAGATATGCATCTGTTGGTCACAGATACCTTTTTAAAAAAGGTAGGCGTGTGGATCAGAAAACCAGTCAGTATCTGGTGTGACCACCATTTGTCTCATGCAGCGCGACACATCTCCTTCGAATAGAGTTGATCAGGCTGTTGATTGTGGCGTGTAGAATGTTGTCCCACTCCTCTTCAATGGCTACGTGAAGTTGCTGGATATTGGCGGGAATTGGAACACGCTGTCGTATACGTCGATCCAGAGCATCCCACACATGCTCAATGGGTGACATGTCTGGTGAGTATGCAGCCATGGAAGAACTGGGACATTTTCAGCTTCCAAGAATTGCATTATCATGCTGAAACGTGAGGTGATGGTGGCAGATGAATGGCACGACAATGGGCCTCAGGATCTCGTCAGGGTATCTCTGTGCATTCAAATTGCCATCAGTAAAATGCAATTCTGTTCGTTGTCCATAACTTATGCCTGCCCATACCATAACCCCACCGCCACCATGGGGCACTCTGTTCACAACGTTGACATCAGCAAACCGCTCCCCCACACGACGCCATACATGCTGTTTGCCATCTGCACGGTACAGTTGAAACCGGGATTCATCCGTGAAGAGCACACTTCTCCATCATGCCAGTGGCCATCGAAGGTGAGCATTTGCCCACTGAAGTCGGTTACGACGCCGAACTGCAGTCAGGTCAAGATTCTGGTGAGGACAACGAGCACGCAGATGAGCTTCCCTGAGATGGTTTCTGACAGTTTGTGGAGAAATTATTTGGTTGTGCAAACCCACAGTTTCATCAGCTATCCGGGTGTCTGGACTCAGACGATCCTGCAGGTGAAGAAGCCGAATGTGGAGGTCCTGGGCTGGCGTGGTTACAAGTGGTCTACCGTTGTGAGGCAGATTGGATTCACTGCAAAATTCTCAAAAAACTATATTGGAGGCTGCTTATGGTAGAAAAATGAACATTCAATTCTCTGGCAACAGTTTTGGTGGAAATTCCTGCAGTCAGCATGCCAATTGCATGCTCCCTCAAAACTTGAGACATCTGTGGCATTGTGTTGTGTGACAAAACTGCACATTTTAGAGTGGCTTTTTATTGTCCCCAGCACAAGGTGCATCTGTGTAATCATCATGCTGTTTAATCAGCTTCTTGATATGCCATACCTGTAAAATGGATGGATTATCTTTGCAAAGGAGAAATGCTCACTAACAGGGATGTAAACAAATTTGAGAGAAATAAGTTTTGTGTGTGTACGGAAAATGTCTGGGATCTTTTATTTCAGCTCATGAAACCTTTAAGAGTGTGCTCCTAATCTCAGCTCGTTACCTGTATAAAAGACACCTGGGAGCCAGAAATCTTTCTGATTGAGAGGGGGTCAAATACTCATTTCCCTCATTAAAATGCAAATCAATTTATAACATTTTTGACATGCGTTTTCCTGGATTTTTTTGTTGTTATTCTGTCTCTCACTGTTCAAATAAACCTACCATTAAAATTATAGACTGATCATGTCTTTGTCAGTGGGCAAACGTACAAAATCAGCAGGGGATCAAATACTTTTTTCCCTCACTGTATATTTCAGTCTTCTGAAACTTCTATATAAAGTGTAATATTGTGATGCAAACTCAAAATTGAATAGATTTCAACTCTATAGCTGACATGGTACAGGTGTCTTCTTTTTTTAAGCCCAGAACCATGTGTGTGATGTGTATACTTTTGTTTCAAAGTAGATTTGTTTAAGACTACCAAGAAACACTGTGTGACCCTGATTTAGCCCACAGTAGTAAAAGGTAAATTTTTCTTCCACTTTGACATTACATAGTATTTTCTGTAGATCATTGACAAAAAATGACAATTCAATTCATTTTAATCCCACTTAGTAACACAACAAAATGGGGAAAGGGTTGTAAATACTTTCTGAAGGCACTGTATTCAACTACATAGCACACTCATACAACTACATAGTACACACAAACAATGACATAGTACACGCATACAGCTACATAGTACCCACATATACAACATGCAAATGGCATAATTGATCTGATAAAATATTGGTTTCTAGTCTACATCATTGGGGCCTAGACTACATAAAAAGGTTGGCCTGAATCAGATGTAGGTTCCTCACCCCGACCCCAACCCACCCCTATATATATAGATATAGATAAATAGATAGATAGATAGATAGATAGATAGATAGATAGATAGATAGATAGATAGATAGATAGATAGATAGATAGATAGATAGATAGATAGATAGATAGATAGATAGATAGATAGATAGATAGATAGAGTATACAGTACCAGTCAAAAGTTACATACTCATTCAAGGGTTTTTCTTTATTTGTTTTACAATTTTCTACATTGTAGAATAATACTGAAGACATCAAAACTATGAAATAACACATATGGAATCATGTAGTAAACAAAAAAGTGTTAAACAAATCAAAATATATGTTATATTTTAGATTCTTCAAAGTAGCCACCCTTTGCCTTAATGGCAGCTTTGCACAATCTTGGCATTCTCTCAACCAGCTTCATGAGGTAGTCACCTGGAATGCATTTCAATTAACAGGTGTGCCTTGTTAAAAGTTCATTTGTGGAATTTCTTTCCTTCTTAATGTGTTTGAGCCAATCAGTTGTGTTGTGACAAGGTAGAGGGGGTATACAGAAGATAGCCCTATTTGGTAAAAGACCAAGTCCGTATTATGGCAACAACAGCGCAATTAAGCAAAGAGAAATAACAGTCCATCATTACTTTAAGACATGAAGGTCAGTCAATCCGGAACATTTCAAGAAGTTTTAAATTTTCTTCAAGTGCAGTCGCAAAAAACATCAAGCGCTATGATGCAACTGGCTCTCATGAGGATGCCACAGGAATGGAAGACCCAGAGTTACCTCTGCTGCAGAGGATAAGTTCATTAGAGTTACCAGCCTCAGAAATTGCAGTCCAAATAAATGCTTCACAGAGTTAAAGTAACACATCTCAACATCAACTGTTCAGAGGAGACTGCGTGAATCAGGCCTTCATGGTCAAATTGCTGCAAAGATACCACTACTAAAGGACACCAATAAGAAGAAGAGACTTGCTTGGGCCAAGAAACACAAGCAATGGACATTAGACCGGTGAAAATCTGTCCTTTGGTCTGATGAGTCCAAATTTGAGATTTTTGGTTCCAACCGCCGTGTCTTTGTGAGACGCGGTGTGGGTGACCAGATGGTCTCCGCATGTGTGGTTCCCACCGTGAAGCATGGAGGAGGAGGTGTGATTGTGTGGGGATGCTTTGCTGGTGACACTGTCAGTTATTTATTTAGAATTCAAGGCACACTTAACCAGCATGACTACCACAGCATTCTGCAGCGATACACCATCCCATCTGGTTTGCGCTTAGTGGGACTATAATTTGTTTTTCAACAGGACAATGACCCAACCCACCTCCAGGCTGTGTAAGGGCTATTTGACCAAGAAGGAGAGTGATACTGTAGAGTGTTTGTGTGAGTGTGATGATTACTCACAGAGATGTAGACGGCGGCAAAGGATGCCAGTGTGGCATGCTGAGACGGAAAAGACTTCCTGGAAAGGAAGAAGGAAAGAGGGGAAGAGGAGAGGATGGAAAGAAATAGATAGATAGTTTAGCGTTTGAGCAAACATTGACTGTACAAATCAGTGGAGGACAGTTTTATGCCACGACCATCAAATTAACTCACAATCTGTGTTCTCTACAAATGTTGTTCATGATTGAAAATTGTTTTACCTACACACTGAAGAAGGCTGTTACGCTGAAACGTCTGTGTTTACTTTCCTGATGCAGTAAAAATAAAAATAAATATGGAAAATGAATTAAGCTTTATGTGACATCATTTTGAGTGCGGATCCATCAAACTTGATTATTTATCTGAATTCACAGCTGTTATGCACCAACCAAACTTCTGGGAGAGTGCAATGGTACTTTTTTTATTTACAATCTTGAAAATATCTTATGTATAGCATAAGGTGAGAGAATTCTGTCGAGCTTACAATAGCAGAAACATTACTAAATGCTGCAGTACATTATGTGAGCATAATAGAACCACATACAGGTATGTTACGTTCTGGTCTTTTTACTGTTCTATCTACCACTGGCTCCAATCCGTTAACCCTTTGGGAAAACACAATACAGTAACATCACTACAAAATGTATACTTTCATAGGTGCACATGAGCTTCTTTCAACATAAAAAAAAACCTACTGCCCTCTTTTTGACTTGTGTAACTAATTGAAAAGCACAGGTTAAACCATTGTATACAGTGCCTTCAGAAAGTATTCACACCCCATGACTTTTTCCACATTTTGTTGTGTTACAGCCTAAATTTGAAATTGATTAAATTTAGATTATTTGTCACTGGCCTACACACAATACCCAATAATTAATGTCAAAGTGGAATCATGATTTTTTTTTTTTTTTTTTTATTAATTACAAATGAAAATCTGAGATGTCTTGAGTCAATAAGTATTCAACACTTTTGTTATAGCAAGCCTAAAAAAGTTCAGGAGTAGAAATGTGCATAACAAGTCACAGAATAAGTTGCATGGACTCACTCTGTGTGCAATAACAGTGTTTAACGTGATTTTTGAATGACTACCTCATCTCTGTACCCCCACACGTACAATTATCTGTAAGGTCCCTCAGTCGAGCAGTGCATTTCAAACACAGATTCAACCACAAAGACCAGGGAGGTTTTCCAATGCCTCGCATACCTATTGGTAGATGGGTAAAAAAAGATAAAGCAGACATTGAATAGCCCTTTGAGCATGGTGAAGTTATTAATTACACTTTGGATGGTGTATCAAAATACATCCAGTCACTACAAAGATACAGGTGTCCTTCCTAACTCAGTTGATGGAGAAGAAGGAAACCGCTCAGGGATTTCACCATGAGATCAATGGTGACTTTAAAACAGTTACAGAGTTTAATGGCTGTGATAGGAGAAAACTGAGGATGGATCAGCAACATTGTAGTTACTCTACAATACTAACCTAATTGACAGAGTGAAAGAAGGAAGCCTGTACAGAATAAAATATTCCAAAACATGCATCCTATTTGCAACAAGGCACTAAAGTAATACTGTCAAAAAATGCTTGTAATCGTTAAGGACTGGGGAGTTTTTCAGGATAAAAAAGAAACGGAATGGAGCTAAGCACAGGCAAAATCCAAGAGGAAAAACTGGTTCAGTCTGCTTTCCACCAGACACTGGGAGATGAATTCACCTTTCAGCAGGACAATAGCCTAAAACACAAGGCCAAATCTACACTGGAGTTGCTTACCAAGAAACAGTGAATGTTCCTGAGTGGCCGAGTTACAGCTTTGACTTAAATCTACTTGAAAATATATGGCAAGACCTGAAAATGGTTGTCTAGAAATGATCAACAACCAATTTGACAGAGCTTTCAAAGACTTACCCAGAAAAACTCACATGTAAAAAAAATAAAAAAATTCTAAACATGTTTTCACTTTGTCATTCTGGGGTATTGTGTGTAGATGGGTGAGAAAAAATAAATATTTAATCCATTTTGAATTCAGGCTGTAACACAAAAACATGTGGAATAAGTCAAGGGGCATCGAATCAAATCAAATCAAATGTTATTGGTCGCATACACATATTTAGCAGATGTTATTGCATGTGTAGTGAAATGCTGGTGTTCCTAGCTCCAACAGTGCAGTAATATCTAACAAATCACAACAATACACACAAAACTAAAAGTAAAAGAATGGAATTAAGAAATATATAAATATTAGGACAAGCAATGTCGGAGTCCGGAGTTGCTAGTGATGGCTATTTAACAGTCTGATGGCCTTGAGATATAAGCTGTTTTTCATTCTCTTGGTCCCAGCTTTGATGCACCTGTACTGACCTCACCTTCTGGATGATAGTGGGTGTACAGGCCGTGGCTTGGGTGGTTGATGTCCTTGATGATCTTTTTGGCCTTCCTGTGACATCGGGTGCTTTAGGTGTCCTGGAGGGCAGGCAGTGTGCCCCCGGTGATGCGTTGGGCAGAGTGCACCACCCTCTGGAGAGCCAGGGCCCTCACCTCCTCCCTGTAGGCTGTCTCATCATTGTTGGTAATCAGGCCTACTACCGTTGTATCGTCTACAAACTTGATGATTGAGTTTGAGGCATGCGTGGCCACGCAGTCATGGGTGAACAGGGAGTACAGGAGTGGGCTGAGCACGCACCTTTGTGGAGCCCCTGTGTTGAAGATCAGCACAGTGGAGGTGTTGTTTCCTACGTTCACCACTTTGGGGCGGCCCGTTAGGAAGTCAAAGACCTAGTTGCACAGGGCAGGGTTCAGATCCAGGGCCGCGATCTTAATGATGAGCTTGGAGGATAGTATGGTGTTGAAGGCTGAGCTGTAGTCAATGAACATCATTCTTACATAGGTATTCCTCTTGTCCAGATGGGATAGGGCAGTGTGCAGAGCGATCTGTTGGGGCGGTATGCAAATTGAAGTTGGTCTAGGGTGTCAGGTAATGTGGAGGTGATATGATCCTTAACTAGCCTCAAAGCACTTCATGATGATAGTCATTTAGTTCAGTTACCTTTACTTTCTTGGGTACAGGAACAATGGTGGACATCTTGAAGCAAGTGGGGACAGCAGACTGGGATAGGGAGAGATTGAATATGTCCGTAAACACTCCAGCCAGCTGGTCTGCGCATGCTCTGAGGACGCGGCTAGGAATGCTGTCTGGGTCGGCAGCCTTGCGAGGGTTAACACACTTAAATGTCTTACTCACGTTGGCCACGGAGAACGAAAGCCCACAGTCCTCGGGAGAAGCCTGCGTCGGTGGCACTGTGCTATACTCAAAACGGGCGAAGAAGGTGTTTAGCTTGTCCGGGAGCAAGACGTTGTGTCCACGACGTGGCTGGTTTTCCCTTTGTAATCCGCGATTGTCTGGAGTCCCTGCCACATACATCTCATGTTTGAGCCGTTGAATTGCGACTCCACTTTGTCTCTGTACTGACATTTTGCCTCTTTGATTGCCTTACGGAGGGCATAACTGCACTGTTTGTATTTGACCATATTCCCAGTCACCTTTCCATGGGTAAATGTGGTGGTTCGCACTTTCAGTTTTGCGCAAATGCTGCCATCTATCCACAGTTTTTGGTTTGGGTAGGTTTTAATAGTCACAGTAGGGAACAACATCCCCTATACTCTTCCTGATTAACTCAGTCACCATGTCAGTGTATACGTCAATGTTATTCTCAGAGGCAACCCGGAACATATCCCAGTCCGCATGATCAAAATAATCTAGAAGCATGAATTCCAATTGGTCAGACCAGCGATTAATGGACCTTAGCACTTCCTGTTTGAGTTTCTGCCTATAGGAAGGGAGAAGTAGAATGGAGTCAGGATCTGATTTGCCAAAGGGAGGGCAGGGGATGGCCTTGTAGCCATCCCGGAAGGGAGAGTAACAATGGTCGAGAGTTTTTGAAGCACGAGTACTACAGGCAATGTGTTGATAGAACTTTGGTAGTGTTATCCTTAGATTTGCTTTGTTAAAGTTCCCCGCTAAAATGAATGCGGCCTCAGGATATGTGGTTTCCAGTTTGCACAAAGTCCAGTGTAGTTCCTTGAGGGCCGTTGTGGTATCGGCTTGAGAGGGAATATACACGGCTTTGACTATAAACGAAGATAATTCTCTTTGGAGGTAATATGGTCGGCATTTGATTGTGAGGTATTCTAGGTTGGGTGAACAAAAGGACTTGAGTTCCTGTATGTGATCCCAATCACACCATTAGTAGTTAATCATGAAACATACACCTCCGCCTTTCTTCTTCCCAGAGAGTTCTTTATTCCTGTCTGCACGATGTACTGAGAACCCAGCTGGCTGTATGGACGGGGACAGTATATCCAGAGAGAGCTATGATTCTGTGAAACAGAGTACAGTACCAGTCAAAAAGTTTGGACACACCTACTCATTCAAGGGTTTTTCTTTATTTTTACTATTTTCTACATTGTAGAATAACAGTGAAGACATCAAAACTATGAAATAACACATATGGAACCATGTAGTAACCAAAAAAGTGTTAAACAAATCAAATATATTTTATATTTGAGATTCCTTAAATAGCCACCCTTTGCCTTTATGACAGCTTTGTACACTCTTGGCATTCTCTCAACAGCGGCGGCGTCTTGGAGCAGCCTCTGGAATAAGTTAAATTGCTTTGGGGGGTACGAACAAGGCATCCAATTTGGGAAAGTTGTATTTCTGGTCGGAATGCTGGTGAGTTACCGTCGCTCTGATATCCAAAAGTTATGTCCGGCTGTATATATTAACACAAAAAACGTTCTGGGCTAAAAATGTAAGAAATAACCCAAAAAAGCTGCCATGTCTATCGGTGACATCTTCAGATCATCAGATGAATACTAAAGAGGAGAAAAACATTGAACTGTTGTACCAATCTCTTCTAGGGGTCTTTATATAGTTCATTAGATTTAGACTGTTAAACTGCGAGCTTGGCTCTCACAGAGAGGAACAGACACTGTTTATGCCCTGAGCCACTGTCAGTTTTGAGCTTTTAATGGTGCAGGCTGAATTTAATGGTCCGTTTCATCTGTCTGTTTACAGGATGAATAAGACCATAAAGGCTATACATTAGTCTTAGAATGACTAAGAAGGGCACGACAATATTAGACACAGATACACAGATTAATCTCCCATAGGTAATGGCACTGTCTGTCTTCAGCTCTACAGGAAAATGGGATGTCTTTTTAGATAAACCTCAATAATTCAATTCAGGAGAGACAGTATGATAGTATCTCAAATGTTATCATTTTATGTCTGCTGCTCTATACTGGATGGAAAGCTATATGTCCAGGAGAATGCAAAAAGTTCTCTTTAATGGTAGCTTTTCAGACTGTAACGATTTACACTGTGGTGTTCCTCAAGACAGCTGCTTAGGCCCACTCCTCTACACTGTCTTGACTAATGATTTGCCCTCAGTAATGAATAGCATCAGCATATAATGAGCTAACAGATGTACTGAGCAAAGAACTAAGAACTCTGTCTGAGTGGCATAACACATTTCTAAAACAAAATGTTTTGTGCTTGGTCCAATATAACATTGTAATTAAAATGGGTAAGGGCATTGCTATAACAAGAGTATGAAACATCCAACACTCTGAATCAGGTGATTCAGTCTTTGATTTTATCACACCTAGAGTACTGTCCTGCCATATGGTTATCTGCAGCAAAAAAACAATCTAAAAAATCTCTAACTTGCTCAGAACAGGGCTGCCATTTTTCTATCTGTATGAATGTCAACTGAATGCATAATAATCTCTCATGCCGTCCCATTGAGAGCAAATTACTATCCAGTCTTCTGATTTTCATTGGAAATGTACTATTTTTCAAGAAACAGCAATTAGTGTATACTAGCAACAAACATAACCACGAAATCACACAAGAAAATTCAGGTCATCTGATACCCCCGAGGATAAACAGTTATATACAGTTATATACAGAGCCATCAATGAATGGAATTATTTACCCATTTCTCAGGCAAAAAGTAAATCCACCTTCAAGAAAACAATAAAAGAATATCTAATGCGATCAACCATATGACTGGATGGATACTAATCCCAGAGAGCATCTTCTGAATGTTAAATGTATTACCGGTCAGGTATTTTAACTGTCTGTAATGTCCACTTGTTAAATGTTTGTAATGTCTTCATGTAAATTGTAATTGTTTGTAATGTCTTTTTAGTTCTGTGTTGGACCCCAGGAAGATTAGCTGACATTACGGCGTCAGCTAATGGGGATCCTAATAATAATAATAATAATAATTCAAATCTCACCCTGTGCTTTGCTTTCTCCACCCACTCCAGACGGAAAACTCCATACATCTATTTTTCCTGAATCCACACGAGCTATTTGCTGATGTTCAAAAGAGTCAATTTTCCAACCTCATTAGTGAGAACATCAAAAATGTTCTCTTTCCTCTACAGCCATGATAACCATAATTAGAAACCAAAATAGCTTTGCTGCTACTTGTCTTGTCTGGGTCCTTGTGCTTATACATCCAAACAGAACTGAACAACTCAAACTCTGCGTAATCCCAGGAAAAATAACCAATTGAACTGTGCTAATGACTCAAGTCTTGATCTGCGGCTACTGAATAATTGGAGGTATTAGATTAATTTACACATCAATACAACTTCCAGACAAAATGTGCTTTGATTGACAGTGTAGATATTTGTGATATTTGAGGATGATAATATCGTCAGAAGAAAGGTGAGACTTCTGAATGAGCTTTAGCTCTGTTTTCCATAGACTACAATGGAGCCCTAACCCTAACCTTTACCCTAACCCTTGCTTCACGTCCACATCCTGGTTCAATGCTAACCCTAGCCTCAACCCTAACTCTAACCCAAGCATAATGTTGTGAGATTGTGATTTGAAGGAGTCAGGCGCAGGAGGGTAAATCACAGAATACAGAGTTTATTCCATAGTACACGGTTACGCTAGATAGCGTCAACAGTCCAGTGCGCAACACAGGCGCACTGGAACAAATACAGGAACACTGGGAAAATATACCCCGGCAATACAAAGTACAGGTAGCTCCACCGAGCTACACTCATCTCACCCACAAGGACAAGGGGGCAGAGGGAACACTTAAACACATACTAATGAGGAGAATACGAACCAGGTGTGTGTAATTGAGAAGACAAGACAAATGGAATGATGAGATATGGAGCGGCAGTGGCTAGAAGGCCGGTGACGACGAACGCCGTAGCCTGCCCGAACAAGGAGGGGAGGCAGCTTCGGAGGAAGTCGTGACAAATGTCCACACACTGGGTCAACCTTAACCTTAGCCATAACACTAACCCTAACCCTAGCTTCATGTCCTCATGTCTAACCATAGTTGCAACCCTAACCTTAACCCTAACCCTAACTTCATGTCCACACCCCGGCTCAACCCTAACCCTCAACCCTAACTCAAGCTTCATGTCCACATCCCGGTTCAAAGCTAACCCTAGCCTCAACCACAACTCTATCCCTAACCGTAACCCTATCTTCATGTCCTCATCCTGGATCAACCCTAACCCTAGCCATAACCCTGACCCCTTAACGTCAGGTTGGTGGAGCAGAAATACATTGACAGCTCTTTAGAGGTCAAAGGTGAAAGGTGAATGTGACAAACCTGCCCTGGTTGATGGTTGCGGTTTCGGACCCGGAGCAGATATCCTGCAGGATGTAGGTGTTCTCGTCGCAAGTTGTGTTGAGCGTGGTGTAGTTGGGTTTACACACAGTCAGAAAGTAAGGTGCGTGGTAGCCCGTCGCTAGCTGGAGGATGTCCGTGATGAGAGCCGTGGCACACAGGCCAAACACATGGACCCCTGGGTGGCAGAGACACACACATGCACGTGCGGCACATGCACACACACACATGCACACACACCCAGTTAGCATAGATTTCTATTTATACTTGGGCCTTGTCATGTTATTTTTTCATTATTCATAAAAATACATACTTAAGGGGCTGAGACAGTCTCATCAAGTAAACCAAATTAAACTTACCAATAAACCTGACAGCTCTGCGGATGAAGGAGTTAAAGTTACAGCCTGCTGCATTAATGTCTGCCTCTGCCCCGACACCCTTCCTTTTTCTGGACAGACAGCAGAACAGGATCCCCTCTCCGATCATTATCTGTGGACAGAGACATGGCCATCGGTGTGTCAGAGACACTGTGGACACATACACTTACATCAAAAACACACACACATGCACACGCACACACACACACACACACACACACACACACACACACACACACACACACACACACACACACACACACACACACACACACACACACACACACACACACACACACACACACAAACACACACACATACACACACACACACAGTAGGATTAAGAGATCACCTTTCCCTTGAACTCTGTCTACCTCTGTTTGAAATGACTGCCTCTCCTCTCAGCACTCTGTTTTTGGGTTAAAGTAAAGCTCCCTGTCTTTGGCATAGCCCCAGACGAAAGGTTAGGGGAAGGCCAAGGCACACTTTCCCTGCAGTGTGGAGTACTATGGCCTACCATTCCCATGTACAACTCTCAGCACTAACCAGCTGTGGTAATCAAGATTTTATAACCTGACTGACCTATATCACAATACCTTCCAACTAGGCTTGGGCGATATACCGTTTACCGAGGTATTTCGAAATACCAACGGTATGATTTTCAATACCGTAAAAATATATATAATAATAATAATTAGCCCTCACGGGGGTGAGTGCTACACCACTGTTTATAACTATAAGAAATCTAAGATGTGTCAAATAAATTATATCCAGCTCAGGGCTCCAGCTATGCATTTGGTTTGCTAACTTGCTAGCTTGATTACAGCAGAGACATTCATTTTTTTGTTGTTGAAATAGAGGCCCTTGTGTGCAGATTCGGTAATACCATATACAGAAACTGTATGACGGTTTGAAAATCTGGATACCGCCCAACCCTACTTCCAATATAGAACATTAATAACTTCAGCCAACCTAGGTGTACAGTAAGTCTCTCCCTTGTGTCTGGAACTTTGACAAACAGGACCACAGGACACCTGGCTGTCGTCTGTGTCTGAATAAACCCCTCCACCCTGACCTTCAAACACAATCCAATCCCCTCTGCTCTGTTCAGGGGAGCTGAAACAATCAACACACACACTCACACACACACACACACACACACACACACACACACACACACACACACACACACACACACACACACACACACACAAACACACACACACACACACACCACCACACCTGTCAATCAATCAGAATCCTACTCTGTTACCCGATCCATAATCTCAGAACTCCAGCCAGCTACCACAAGAGACTACCCACGCCTTGACAACTTGAATAAAGCATGAATCCCAATGGTACATCCTCTCCCACAGCTCTGATACAGTCATTACTAGTCTATAATAACCCCTCTTCAGTCTGTCAGTGTGAATGCATGAAGAGTTTATATCTCAGTGGGGCTGTGTGTTTGATGTCAGCGGTGATCCACACCCTGTCCTGGCCTGGCACAGGCAGGGTGTTGTGAGAAGTAAGGGCTAAACCCCAGGGTGCTGTGGGTACTGTAGTATAGTCTAACTAAGCCTTTGGCGTAGGGTCTGCTGTCACGCTGTGACATGAATGAGTGGCCAGGTATCATGCGGCTATCGCCATGGCAGCACACTCTGCCCATCTGACAGGTTGAGAGGTTCCAGAGATAGAGAAAGAGGTGGGAGTGTGTGTGTCTGTGTGTGTGTTTGTATGTGTGTGTATGTGTGTGTGTATGTGTGCGTGTGTGTGTGCGTGTATCTGTGTGCATGTGCGTGTGCGTGTGCGTGTGTGTGAGAGAGAGAGAGAGAGAGAAAGAGAGAGAAGGCAACAGAACACTGAGCTATGACAACTGGCCGAACCACAGGATCCTGCACTACCTGCAGGTACTTCCTTTCTAATGATAAATCTGCTCTATAATAAACCAATACTCAGCACTGATAGAGATGGTGGAAAAGGCTAGGTCATCTGAACTAATAGAATGTTGTAACATTATCGTACTTACTGTATGTAGGTTAATTGTTGTTTGATGAGGTATTGAACTGATCTTTCATTTTACATGTTGTTATTGTGATACGCTAGGCTAGGACTATACCAATACATACAAATATTTCACAGTGTTAGCTGATGTTTGGGAACTGCATCTGAATGGATTGCAGATGGAATATAGAAGGATTTAAAGTGTTAGCATTCTAAACCTTAGATATACAGTACACTCCCATATGTCCTGAGTTATATTTCTGTCTCAGTGCCGTGATGAAGTATTTATAATCAGCTAGTTCATCTCATTAAATGTAACTGTTTGAACAGTGCTGCTAATGGACTGGGAATGTGTTTGGTACAGTATGTACATATTCCAAAGCACCAGACCAGTAGTAAACAACTAGAGAAATTGAGTAATCTTTACCTTTCAGAGAAGGGTGAGGGGTACAGTAGTTAAGTATGTACTCTGATGTGCAGTCACAGTCAAAAACACATATTTTGACCAATGGGTAAAATAATGTTAATTGTGTAGATAATCCTCTAAGAAAACCAATGGTCCAAACCTCATGTCTCCGTCATAATCCGTTCAAAATGTATTGGAGTTTTTACTCTTGTAGGATGGTCAAAATTAGGGTGACTAAATTAATAGCGGCCAGAGAAAAAAAGTGGTAAAAAATCTGGTAAATAATTAAGGTTACCTGACAGGCTTCCCACTGAACTCGTCATCTTTGTTCTCAAATCCGGAGGACATAAAACAATATGGAGGTAAGATAGATATTGATTTTGAGACATTACATATTAATGTGAAGTTCCAGTTCTTTTTCAAAGACTTCTCACAAAAACAAGCGTATCTCTGTGAAATGTCAAGGGAGCACTGAGCATACCGCAGGCATTTTATTTTCAAAGCCTTTTACATTAGATTCAGCTTGTGTCATGCTAATTTTGATATTTGCGACCCACAACTTGGAAGACAACAACCACAAAATGTAAAATCCTCAAAAGTTTTAGCGGGAAAGCTGCCCCGCTCTGTCAACAGAGCTTGGTGCTTATTATTGGATGTATTAGGTTACGAAATCTGACTTTTTGGATATAATATTAATGTGTTAATGATATGTTGGAGAAAGACCCCACTGAACGATTCAGAACATGAAGAATCATATTTGTCTTGGTAACATTTATTTTATAACATAAGGAAGTGAAATGTCCCAAGTGCGTTTTCACTTACTCTAGACAGAGTGGGTGGACACCTTACAGTCAGCCTGAGAAGATGCTTAGAAAGGCACCTTAGTCAACACCATTGTGAGGGGACGTTTTAAAGAAGAAGAGAGAATGGTTCACACTTGAGAACAGTTTAGTCTTCCTGTCAAACACAGCAATATGCCTCCAGGACTCTCAGGAAGTCGAGTGTGAACTAATCAACGCGTTTCTGCATGAGCAGCCTGCTTGAAAACACCACAAAACACTGCAACACCCACTCATTCATAACCCTCACTTAAACCACAGAACAAAAAAAGAGGACCCCAAACCGTAGTTTCAAACTGTCAGTTCACCTGGGGACATATAGGTTGAGATAGCTTCATAGCCAGTGACAAAAACACATTGACTGAGTCAGGATAGGTCTTGGGGAGGTTGCTAGCTACAGCGACTACTCTGGGGTGGCTGGCAGTCAAATGCTGGCTGACAGTAGCAGCCATAGTACAAACACCTGAGAGAACAGTCAGCCACAGTGTATACACCTGAGAGAGAGTCTGACAGAGGACTGGAAACACAAGATCTGCTTGCTACAGTACTGAGTGTTGCTAGGAGATCTCTGTGAAAGTAATGCGTCATCACACTACTAAAGTCAGTAGAATTCCACTAATACACTACATGACCAAAAGTATGTGGACACATGCTCGTCGAACATCTCATTCCAAAATCATGGAGTTGGTCCCCACTTTGCTGCTATAACAGCCTCCACTCTTTTGGGAAGGCTTTCCACTAGATGATGGAACATTGCTGCGAGGAATTGCTTTCATTCAGCCACAAGAGGATTAGTGAGGTCAGGCACTGATGTTGGGCGATTAGGCCTGGTTCGCAGTCGGTGTTCCAATTCATCCCAAAGGTGTTCGATGGGGTTGAGGTCAGGGCTCTGTGCAGGCCAGTCAAGTTCTTCCACACCGATCTCGACAAACCATTTCTATATGGACCTTGCTTTGTGCACGGGGCATTGTCATGCTGAAACAGGAAAGGGCCTTCCCCAAACTGTTACAAGAAAGTTGGAAGCACAGAATCGTCTAGAATGTCATTGTATGCTGTAGCGTTAAGAATTCCATTCACTGGAACTAAGGGGCCTAGCCCGAACCATGAAAAACAGCCCCTCCTCCACCAAACTTTACAGTTGGCACTATGCATTCGGGGAAGATGCGTTCTCCTGGCATCCGCCAAACCCAGATTCGTCCATTGGACTGCCAGATGGTGAAGCGTGATTGATCACTCCAGAGAATGCGTTTCTACTGCTCCAGAGTCCAATGGTGGCGAGCTTTACACCACTCCAGCCGACGTTTGCCATTGTGCATGGTGAACTTAGGCTTGTGTGCGGCTGCTCGGCCATGGAAACCCATTTCATGAAGCTCCCGACGAACAGTTCTTGTGCTGACGTTGCTTCCAAAGCAGTTTGGAACTCAGTAGTGAATGCCAATGTTTGTCTATGGAGATTGCATGGCTGTGTGATCGATTTTATACACCTGTCAGCAACGGGTGTGGCTGAAATAGCCAAATCCACTAATTTGAAGATACTTTGTATATATAGTGTAGTTGAAGATGCTATTTGGGATAAGTTCCTTTTCTTTTTATAAGTGCCTCAGATCAATACAGGAGAGGATCCTGGTAGCAAACAGGGATTGCTGGCGGATAGAGACATTTTTTGACGTGAGTTAGAGTTTTGTTTCGAATAGTCAAACTTCTCAAACACATCATTAGTCATACTTAGGACAAGATCTTCAGAATCCTCAGCTGACGGTAGTCACAATATTTTAGCTAGTGGGGAAGAGGCATCAACAGAGACATCAGAGGAAATTGAATGTCAGATCACTGTACCCTTCATCTTACCCTGTAAAGATCTGCAGCTTTGGGTCAACTTAGTGTTACCATACTGACCAATGCTCTCTTCCTCCTAAGAGGCCTATCTTACACTAGGATCTTCTGACATTCTACCATATCTAAAAACATGGCCTGCCTATTTCTGTTGGAAGAACAACCAAGTAGGCCTACAGGCAGCACTCAACTAAAATGCCAAGTGTGACAAGTCAGGATGACATAGATAATGCCACTGACATGTGTGACTGTGTGTGCATATGAGTGAATGTGTGAATGTATGTGTGTGCGTGTGGGCGTGCGAGCATGCCTGTGTGTGTGTGTGTGTTACTGACCGTGATGGCAGGTCCAGCGAAGGCCAGGCTGAGCAGCATGAGCAGGGGGATAATCTCATGGGTGGGCTCTATGTAGGGCAGGCTGAGGCTGCGGTCGTGGCAGCTGTACCCCGAGCGGACTGGCTTGAACATGTCTGTCAGCTCCAGGAAGTACAGACTCACCACCGACGACACCAGGATGGGGAGCTGCCCACGGGTGAACAAACAAACAAACAAGCACATAAACAGAGAGGCAAAACAACAAACATGATATGTCAGAATCATTGTGTGGTTCGATTCACTCGTTACTCTGATTCCACTGGAGACGATGGATTCTGAGTCAATATCTCAGTTTCAGAGACCTGATGAAGGGGAAGTTGTCAAATCATAACTATGGGATGTCAACCAACTTTCAACACAATGAAAGTGTGAAAAACACTAAATTAATGTTAATGAATCCTAGTTAGAAAGCTAATTCATAATTTGGAAAACAACAACATTGATTGCTGTCACAAGTCAGACATTCAAATGTTGGGAATTACACAGGTTGCTCTAGTGAACTCTTAGTGGTTGGTTCCTAGTCTCTAGTATTAGACAGATGGGTTACCTCCCACAGTGTCCCAATGGTCTGGGATTTCAAAGACTAGTTGGTTCTAGGAACTACTGGAGCAAAATTGGCACCAGTAGAACATGCATTAAAAGAGCTAGCTCTTCGATGTGGTGTAGTCTTGCAGGCTATGATAGGATGCATCACTGAACTGATTTCACATCGACTTGTCACAGTTTAGTTCTGTCCCTTATCTTCAGCCAAGTAATTATGTCTTAAGTGCTCAGGGAGCATGGGCTCCCAAAGACGAAAGTCCCCTTTTTACACAATATTACATTCCACACCAACTCCTACAGCAGAAAGGAAATAGGTTTGCGACCTACTAGGAGAAAATCTCATGAGGAAAAAGGTATCACCTGATAAAGCCAAATAAATGACGATGATAAATCCAATTGGGATCTAATAGTGTACCCACAGATATGTTAGGTCTGAGATGGGTTGATATTAGCCTCGTACAAACCCAAGCTTACATTCTGCTTTGCTAACGAGAACGCAGCTGTCAGGATGGATCAGGCTAGGTTGATATACAGTTGAAGTCGGAAGTTTACATACACCTTAGCCAAATACATTTAAACTCAGTTTTTCACAATTCCTGACATTTAATCTTAGCAAAAATTCCCTGTTTTAGGTCAGTTAGGATCACCACTTTATTTGAAGAATGTAAAATGTCAGAATAATACTAGAGAGAATGATTTATTTCAGCTTTTATTTATTTCATCTCATTCCCAGAGGGTCAGAAGTTTACATACACTCAATTAGTATTTGGTAGCATTGCCTTTAAATTGTTTAACTTGGGTCAAACGTTTCGGGTAGCCTTCCACAAGCTTCCCACAATAAGTTGGGTGAATTTTGGCCCATTCCTCCTGACAGAGCTGGTGTAACTGAGTCAGGTTTGTAGGCCTCCTTGCTCGCACACACTTTTTCAGATCTGCCCACACATTTTCTATAGGATAGAGGTCAGGGCTTTGTGATCGCCACTCCAATACCTTGACTTTGTTGTCCTTAAGCCATTTTGCCACAATTTTGGAAGTATGCTTGGGGTCATTGTCCATTTGGAAGACCCATTTGCGACCAAGCTTTAACTTCCTGACTGATGTCTTGAGGTGTTGCTTCAATATATCCACATAATTTTCCTTCCTCATGATGCCATCTATTTTGTGAAGTGCACCAGTCCCTCCTGCAGCAAAGCACCCCCACAGCATGATGCTGCCACCCCCGTGCTTCACGGTTGGGATGGTGTTCTTCGGCTTGCAAGCAACCCACTTTTTCCTCCAAACATAACGATGGTCATTATGGCCAGAGGATATTTCTCCAAAAAGTACGATCTTTGTCCCCATATGCAGTTGCAAACCGTAGTCTGGCTTTTTTATGGCGGTTTTGGATCAGTGGCTTCTTCCTTGCTGAGCGGCCTTTCAGGTTATGTCGATATAGGACTCGTTTTACTGTGGATTTAGATACTTTTGTACCTGTTTCCTCCAGCATCTTCACAAGGTCCTTTGCTGTTGTTCTGGGATTGATTTGCACTTTTCGCACCAAAGTACGTTCATCTCTAGGAGACAGAACGCGTCTCCTTCCTGAGCAGTATGACAGCTGCGTGGTCCCATGGTGTTTATACTTGCGTACTATTGTTTGTACAGATGAATGTAGTACCTTCAGGCATTTGGTAATTGCTCCCAAGGATGAACCAGACTTGTGGAGGTCTACCATTTTTTTTCTGAGGTCTTGGCTGATTTCTTTTGATTTTCCCATGTGTCAAGCAAAGAGGCACTGAGTTTGAAGGTAGGCCTTGAAATACATCCACAGGTACACCTCCAATTGACTCAAATGATGTCAATTAGCCTATCAGAAGCTTCTAAAGCCATGACATAATTTTCTGGAATTTTCCAAGCTGTTTAAAGGCACAGTCAACTTAGTGTATGTAAACTTCTGACCCACTGGAATTGTGATACAGTGAATTATAAGTGAAAGAATATGTCTGTAAACAATTATTGGAAAAATTACTTATGTCATGCACAAAGTAGATGTCCTAACCGACTTGCCAAAACTATAGTTCATTAACAAGAAATTTGTGGAGTGGTTGAAAAATGAGTTTTAATGACTCCAACCTAAGTGTATGTAAACTTCCGACTTCAACTGTACCTAGTTGGTAGCACTGCAGTGTAATGTTGGCTGGACATCCAATGCAATTAATATACAGAGTGGACCATGAATGTAATTTTAGCATGTACATGTCAATGTGTACCATTGAAAGACTGTAAGACTTTCAGTCCAGTAAATAAGTTTCATGCGAAGCCAGATACATGTGTAATTGAATGTAAAGTTGGTAGCTCTCTGGGATGCAGTGCTGTACAGCATGTGGTCTGTGTTTGGCCTTGGGCATCCATGCTGATGCAGTAATTCCACATTCAGCTCTTAAACAGCCAGCTAGTGTTAAAAGGAGGCTGTGACAGAGTACCCCGCTGCTAGAGGAACAGAAGGACGTCTTCTTGATGTTGGCGTGTTAAAGTGACTCCACAAAATTACAGGCCTCTCTCATCTTTTTAAGTGGGAGAACTTGCACAATTGGTGGCTGACTAAATACTTTTTTCCCCACTGTATCTATCTATCTATCTATCTATCTATCTATCTATCTATCTATCTATCTATCTATCTATCTATCTATCTATCTATCTATCTATCTATCTATCTATCTATCTATCTATCTATCTATCTATGGGGAAAAAAAGTATTTAGTCAGCCACCAATTGTGCATGTTCTCCCACTTAAAAAGATGAGAGAGGCCTGTAATTTTCATCATAGGTACACGTCAACTATGACAGACAAAATGAGGAAAAAAATCCAGAAAATCACATTGTAGGATTTTTAATGAATTTATTTGCAAATTATGGTGGAAAATAAGTATTTGGTCAATAACAAAAGTTTCTCAATACTTTGTTATATACCCTTTGTTGGCAATGACACAGGTCAAACGTTTTCTGTAAGTCTTCACAAGGTTTTCACACACTGTTGCTGGTATTTTGGCCCATTCCTCCATGCAGATCTCCTCTAGAGCAGTGATGTTTTGGGGCTGTCGCTGGGCAACACAGACTTTCAACTCCCTCCAAAGATGTTCTATGGGGGTTGAGATCTGGAGACTGGCTAGGCCACTCCAGGACCTTGAAATGCTTCTTACGAAGCCACTCCTTCGTTGCCCGGGCGGTGTGTTTGGGATCATTGTCATGCTGAAAGACCCAGCCACGTTTCATCTTCAATGCCCTTGCTGATGGAAGGAGGTTTTCACTCAAAATCTCACGATACATGCCCCCATTCATTCTTTCCTTTACACGGATCAGTCGTCCTGGTCCCTTTGCAGAAAAACAGCCCCAAAGCATGATGTTTCCACCCCCATGCTTCACAGTAGGTATGGTGTTCTTTGGATGCAACTCAGCATTCTTTGTCCTCCAAACACGACTGAGTTGAGTTTTTACCAAAAAAGTTCTATTTTGGTTTCATCTGACCATATGACATTCTCCCAATCCTCTTCTGGATCATCCAAATGCACTCTAGCAAACTTCAGACGGGCCTGGACATGTACTGGCTTAAGCAGGGGGACACGTCTGGCACTGCAGGATTTGAGTCCCTGGTGGCGTAGTGTGTTACTGATGGTAGGCTTTGTTACTTTGGTCCCAGCTCTCTGCAGGTCATTCACTAGGTCCCCCCCGTGTGGTTCTGGGATTTTGCTCACCGTTCTTGTGATCATTTTGACCCCACGGGGTGAGATCTTGCGTGGAGCCCCAGATCGAGGGAGATTATCAGTGGTCATGTATGTCTTCCATTTCCTAATAATTGCTCCCACAGTTGATTTCTTCAAACCAAGCTGCTTACCTATTGCAGATTCAGTCTTCCCAGCCTGGTGCAGGTCTACAATTTTGTTTCTGGTGTCCTTTGACAGCTCTTTGGTCTTGGCCATAGTGGAGTTTGGAGTGTGACTGTTTGAGGTTGTGGACAGGTGTCTTTTATACTGATAACAAGTTCAAACAGGTGCCATTAATACAGGTAACGAGTGGAGGACAGAGGAGCCTCTTAAAGAATAAGTTACAGGTCTGTGAGAGCCAGAAATCTTGCTTGTTTGTAGGTGACCAAATACTTATTTTCCACCATAATTTGCAAATAAATTCATTAAAAATCCTACAATGTGATTTTCTGGATTTTTTTTCTCAATTTGTCTGTCATAGTTGACGTGTACCTATGATGAAAATTACAGGCCTCTCTCATCTTTTTAAGTGGGAGAACTTGCACAATTGGTGGCTGACTAAATACTTTTTTCCCCACTGTATCTATCTATCTATCTATCTATCTATCTATCTATCTATCTATCTATCTATCTATCTATCTATCTATCTATCTATCTATCTATCTATCTATCTATCTATCTATCTATCTATCTATCTATCTATCTATCTATCTATCTATCTATCTGTCTGTCTGTCTGTCTGTCTGTCTGTCTGTCTGTCTGTCTGTCTGTCTGTCTGTCTGTCTGTCTGTCTGTCTGTCTTTCTGTCTGTCTGTCTGTCACATCTGCAGTGCCTTCCATACATTAAAAACTGTCCAGCCAGTATTTTTCACTTGACCAGCAATCTTTAAATATTTATGTCAGGGATATGTAATGACTGAGCTTGTTAGCCCATTACAAGACATTGATAGGGAAGGAAATCTTTCAACCATTTTAATTGGAAAACATGAGTTTGAATAAGGGAACTGGAGGTATGATGACCTCAGCATAGTCAAGCCTGGCCAAACACACATTAATGCACGCACGCACACGCTCACACACACACACACACACACTGCTCCCTTGTGCTGCCATGTTCAGCTAGGATAAATATAGGTCAGTGGTACCGTGCCACCTCTCTCTCCAAAAGAGAAACTATGCAGAATCTGTCAGGAGGCAGAAGCTCACTTCAGTTCATCTCTAGCCATTGCCAGTTTGATATTTACTGTACTAAGGCACATCCCAAAAGGCACTGTATTCCATATAAAGTGCATTACTTTTGACCAGAGCCCATATGGCAATTTACACAGAGGACATAAGTAAATCGTCTCCCGAGTGGCGCAGTGGTCTAAGGCACTGCGTCGCAGTGCTAGCTGTGCCACTAGAGATCCTGGTTCGTATCCAGGCTCTGTCGTAGCCGGCCGCGACCGGGAGACCCATGGGGCGGCGCACAATTGGCCCAGGGTAGGGGAGGGATTGGCCGGCAGGGATATAGCTCAGTTGGTAGAGCATGGCGTTTGCAACGCCAGGGTTGTGGGTTCGATTCACACGGGGGGCCAGTATGAAAAATGAAAAATAATGTATGCACTCACTAACTGTAAGTCGCTCTGGATAAGAGCGTCTGCTAAATGACTAAAAATGTTAAAAAAATAAAAATAAAGTACATTGTTAGAAAAGTGTGTAATATTTCTTTACCAATTTCCTTTACAATTTCACAAGCTTAATCATCTAGCATCGTTTCCAAGGTTTATATCAGTTCCCATTTGACTAGAGCTAGCTGATTATCATGTAGAGTTTAGGCCTACACTTTCTCTTCCAATT
Source organism: Coregonus clupeaformis (assembly GCF_020615455.1). Lineage (NCBI taxonomy): Eukaryota > Metazoa > Chordata > Actinopteri > Salmoniformes > Salmonidae > Coregonus > Coregonus clupeaformis. The sequence continues at coordinate 905,589 of NC_059225.1, read as the reverse complement.
ATAAAAACGATCTACCAAATATTTTCATTTTAAAATGTTGATTACTTCTCCTTGCCATTATCATTCACCTGATGATGAGACAAGATGTGAAATATGGTCTTTGGGTTGTCGGTTTGCATGGGAGGCGGTCCCTGGTGTAAAAGCATATGCTATCTTGCTGACTAGCGTCGCTAGCATGACTAGCTAGCTAGCTTTAATGATGATACCAGTTAGTTGTGGATGCGCAAAATCAAGCTAATCCTACTGAACTCATGTAGTGGCTTTTGATGTTTTTGTTGTTTGTTTTTTGCTTAATGACATTGCAAATATCATCTGTTTGCATTTCACTATGTGGTAATCTGGTTTTAGCATGAGAATAATGACTGAAGTCCCAAATTCCCGTGAGATACTGCAAGAATTTGTGGACTCACGGATACGGATCCAAAGAACTAAAAGATCCGGTCCTGGATTAGGAGCCACTTCCTAATCTAAACGAGCAAAGTAGTACATCTTTAGTAGAAGGGCCTAGAGGAGAACCCTCGAAAACTCTCACATGGGATTTATTCATGTGCATTAGTCTTTCTAAAAACATACATAATTAGACTGCAACATTTACAATTTATAAACACCAGGTGCATGCAGTCTAATGAACATGAATATGCTGGTCACACAAACAGTCCTATTTCCGTCCATTATCTTGCCACTGCCAGACAAGACTGTACCTCTAATCTCACTCTGCTTAAACCCAGATCCAGTGATTACAGAAATGAAAGGCAGGGAAGTGACAGATGAAGTTTAATAATGAATGGCTAGAAATGGAAAGTGGACTGGTTGGTTGGTTGGTTGGCTGGTGTGCTATTTATAGCATGTAGCAGCAGGGGTTGGACCCAAAATTATTTTTACATCGTTTAGTTCTGAACAGAACCATTATTTTTTTCATTCTGTTACACTGTTCCGACCTGCAAAATAATGTTCTGAACCAAAAAAAGTACTGATTTATATTGTTCCTTTCTGTTCCTTTTAAACCTCTGATTATTATTTATTTTTTCACATTTAGCTTGACATTAAATTACTTCACCAATCAGCGTGGCTAGAGCAGCTCTGACCGGGCAAGCTATAGTTTGTATGCGTGGTGTAGGGTGTTAGATGCGACTGAAATTTGCGGGTGGGGAAAGAGCGAGAGAGGGTGGAGGAGGAGACTTGGCTTGAAGCGCTGGGCATATTGTTATGACATGCATTATACTTAATTAGGCCCACAGAATTATACCTACGGAGGAGTTGCTTCTATGGAGGAACTTTGAATGTATTTGAACTTCCGAGAGTTGGCTTAATGTCGGACCAGAGCTAGCTAGCTAACAAGCTTGTGTGTGCAGAGCGACAACAGAATAAAAACCACGTCTTAGCTTTTAGTAATTAATAAATCCAATGTGAAACGTGATAACTATAGTAGCCTTAACTAGCACTGAAAAAGTTTATCCATTCTTATCTAATTAAAAATCTCTCCCTAATTTCTGAATCACGTGTGTAACGTCAGTAGGCTACAGTAGCCTATGCTTTGGAGGGGTAGGGGCAGGTAGCCTACACACGCACACACACACTGGAAAAAATATTTTCTGCTGGTAGGCTGACACTGGAATAAGTTTCCAAGTGACTGAGTGAGGGCTTTTCATAGGCGCTTTGTTGCGTTTTTTTTGTGGGACTGAAAAAAATGCCCGGAACGTAAAATAACATTATTAACCGGTTCCCATGCTTTTAAAATAACGGTTCTGTTGCAGATCACGTTCATTCCCGGTTCTGATTCTGTTCCTTGAAGAATTTTGCTATTTTGCTATTTTTGGTTCTGTTCCCTGAACCTGTTCCAAACCCTGTGTAGCAGCACAGACTAAAGGCATCATCTCACAAGGCAGCGAAGGTGTCTTTCTGAGGATGATGGAGGCTTGATGAGTGTCTTACTGTACACATACAGTACATACAGCCCTATAAGACTGTTATAAGACTGTAATTCAACCAAGCATGGGTGTCTTGCACACACACATTTAAGTCTTACACATATAGCCCTATACGCGTGTCATTACAGCCCTATAAGACTGTCATTACAAAAATAATAATAATAATCAAACCATAGGAACCAGTTGAGAGGAAACAGGTGTTCTGTTCCAAAAAAACAAATAAGCATACCACTCAGAATGTATATCCAATCCATGACTTCATACTGAGTGGTATGGTGTGTATGTTTGTGTGGACATTGGAAACAAAGCCAGTGAATCAGAGACATGAGGTGGTCAATATTGCCTGCATGTGAGATGTGTGTTGTGGTGCAGCCATGTGGTTTCTCCTTCTCCAGTAGTGCTGTAAAGTTAGCTGTCAGGGGCAGTGGGATGGTTTCTCCACGTGCGCTTTAAGGGCATTAACCAAAAAGAAGATCTTATGAATGAATGAATTAACAAACGGATAAACAAATGAATAAGAGAATGAACAAATATGACACTTCTTTGCAACTCACTCTGTGCATGCATTGCAACATCAACATGTAGCCTAGGTATGCCTAATGCCCTGCTCATGATCTATATTTCAAGAGCTATGTATTCCCCAGCATGAGCCCCACTGGCTCCATTCTCCACTGTAGCGGGTGATGCCCCTGCCCCATTGGCCTATATATGCTCCAGTTTCCTGCTAGACCAAAGGGGAGAAGTAAACTGGCTTTCCAGTCAGAGAACATTGGTAAGGGTCCAAAAGATGACAGATTTTTACTACAGTACATACAGTACAAAACAGAACAGTGCAGTGCAAAATAGAATAGTGCAGTACAGTGCAGTGCATAACAGTGCAGTACAGTACAGTACAGTACAGTACAGTACAGTGCAGTACAGTGCAGTACAGTGCAGTATAGAACAGAACAGTGCAGTACAGTGCAGTCCAGAACAGTGCAGAACAGTGTCGAACAGTGCAGTACAGTGCATAATAGTGCAGAACAGTGCAGTACAGTACACTCCATGTGTTTGATCCATCCTTTGAACATAACGTTTTCCCCTGTTTTATCTCGGGTTTTCACTACACTGTGTGCTCAAATTGGTTCCACTAGAGACACAAGCCTCAGGCAAGACAAACTCTACAAGGCCACTTTAACACAGAACCAATGGTTCTTAATATAATCAAGAAGCAAGGTTCTTTAAAAGTAAAGCCATGGTTAAGATACAGGACGCTCCTCATAAGAACTACTCCCTTAAAACGGCCTATTGGCTGTTCTGGCTCGGACAAGGGTTACTTGTCCAAGGCCTACTTACTGCCCCTGACATGGTGATGTAGGTTGTGTAGTTTAAATATCCAGAGACGTCACATGAAAGATGCATGTCCCGTTGGTGTGGAGAAGAGATGCTGAACTGGCTGAACTGCGATGGAAGACTGTGTAAAAAAATCCTAGATATACAGTAATATGGTATTTGGCAGCCAGGCTTCATAGGAGATATGATTCGGTTGAATTGAGCTGAGCTGACTCCTGAGTCCTTAATGTTCAGTGTCTGATAGAGTCATATATGCTACTTAATGCCTACCACAGATTTCAAGATTTCCACACACACACACACACACACATACGCACGCACACACACATACACATACACACATAAACACACACACGCGCGCACACACACACACAAACACACATAAACACACACACACACACATAAACACACACACACACACACACACACATAAACACACACAAGCACATGCGCATACGCGCACACACATACACACACACGCGCACACACACACACACACACACACATGCACACAGTAAATGTGCATGCTTGTGAGTGATATCTCTGTTTCAACATATTGTGCATAGTGAATCTTGTGGTGCTTGCATCCAGAGAACATCAACAACGTGTTCGATCATGTGTATTGAAACCAAACATTAATACCAATCAATATATGTAATTCATACAAATCATGTATATAACTTGAAATTGAACTGCTTGCATTTATTTTTCCACAACTGCAATAGCCTATTATCATTATTCATATGATTTACCTATTTCTTTGTTTCTTATTGTTTGATATTTCGTTGCAGCCCTCCCATTTATGCAACATACTTTTTTTTTTTTGTGTGTGTATGAAAATATGTGAAAAAAATGTTTTACAGGTGTTTATAGTCATGATTAATGTCACTATCCTCTTATTCTCTGAGTCAGCCCAGACAGTCTTCAAAAAGAGAGAATCAACCTACCTCAACGAAATAGAAGCAGGGCAGCAAGCTGACGCTGTCCTTCGTCATATTTCCTTTTTCTCTTTCACTTGAAGACATGATTGGTCCCCCGGTTCTCGATACAATTATGAAATAATAGCGGTAACCTGCTGTAAGATAGTCAAATGTCCAATACTGCTGTCACGCCTGCGTGCCAATATCATACGCGCACGACTGCCGCTCGCTCCATTCCGAAGTATACGGTGGATGAAGAGTGCGGGTTGCCGCCACAGTCGGCATGCGCCTCACAAGACTCTCTGAAAAAGACACAGAATCTCCTAACCTGATTTTGAGAAAGTATCCTCGTTGCTAAGATCAAAAGCACATCCTTTGCATCTCTTGATAAGGACTTCGCATACACTTGGGCCGCACGAGCAGTCAACGAGTAAAGTCCTTGGCAGGCTGCTATGACATCAGCAGTGCTCTCCTGTTTTACACTCTGGCGCTTGAGGGAAATGCGCAGGCGCACTTCGGAACGCATGCATTCACAAACATGAACAGACAGCATTTTAATTAGCTCAGCAGTAAAACAGTTAGAGTATACAGTAGATTTCGACCTGTCTGTCTATTCGGCTTATGTATCCAGTAGCTTCCAAATGTCAACATGAATCAATCAATTTCTACTGCAAATGTCTTCTAGCAATATCAATCGACAGGGCCATTGCTAGCCTTTTGGGGGCCCTAAGCGAGATTTGGTTGCCCCCCATTTTAGTGGCCCCCTCTCTTTAAGGCAGGGAGAAGAATTTACTTTTAAAGTGAAATTCCTGCAATTCTGTACATTTTTCCATGGGGCGGAGAAACATTTAAACAGTTTTATGGCAAAAGATTCCATGGAATTCTACTAATTTTGCCATGGGGCAGAGAGACATTTTTTGCTAATTTCCCGCAATTCTACACATTTTGCCATGACTTTTGGCATGATATGTGAGAATGAGAGTGACTAACAAAATCAATGGAGGCCTGCTGGAGTTCAGGTTCCCTGGGCACGTGCCCTGCATGCCTGGTCGGTATTCGGCCATGATAACTATAAGTTTAGGTAGCTGGCTAGACTAACTTACCTATTTAAACATTTTTATGTAATCTGTAGCCTAATAAACTGCATGGTTTCCCGAGTCGTAGTGGAAGGACCACACACCATATTATCGTGTGATTCCAAGTTTACTTCGATATAATGGTTATTATATCAATATTTGTGCATAAAGTCATTTCCACTGCTATTTCTCACATAATTAATTTGACAGACAGAAAAAGATCCCACCATGTCGAACGGACCAATTATTTGTCGGCATTTATACAATTGTACCAAAACTTCCTTATTCCATCACAGCAGTCGTCTTATTTATTTTTTTATACGGAATGACTTTACTGGCATAAAAACTGTGGATGGAAACGTGGTTAGTGACTGACAAGAGACAAATTGCTGATGCACAACCAAATTTCGAACTTGTACCTTGTGTATTCTACTATTCTAACTCTCAACTGTAAGTTGAGACCCCAACTGAGTTCCAAAAAATGAAAAGGGGGTTGGGGGCCCCCTAGCGGCCTGGGGTCCTAAGGTACCACTTATGTTGCTTATGCCTGGAGCCAGCCCTGCCTATTGATCCTGGCTGGATAGATAGCTGCTTGATGTGACTGTGGTTCAAGTGTAGCAATATTGGGCAGCACAAAGGGTGTAAAAACGTTATAGTCTCATCGAAGATATAGGCTATCTATTACTGGCATTGATACAGAGTGGGTGTAATTAATAAGATTCCCATTGGTGAGTTAAATATGGTTACCACCGTGTGTCTTCATAGCACTCAGGGAGGAGAGGCCAAAAATAATTAATTAACAAAATCTTCCTCTTTTCAACTATCTTCTGACCCTTTTATAATAATAATAATAATAATATGCCATTTAGCAGACGCTTTTATCCAAAGCGATTTACAGTCATGCGTGCATACATTTTTGTGTATGGGTGGTCTCGGGGATCGAACCCACTACCTTGGCGTTACAAGCGCCGTGCTCTACCAGCTGAGCTACAGAGGACCTTTTCACATCCTCTGTTTGCTTTTTTCATTTTTCAAATATCCATTAATTGGGCCTACAGTCAGAAGATAAGAACGATCAAAATCTGTTTAAATAGACCTACATTTAGAAAACAAGACACTTGCGGTAATTCAGCACCATTAATGTGGACAGCGACAGGAGTCTGAATTACGAAGTTCAGAACAACATGACAGTGGACAGCGACCATCTAAGGCGCAGAGACTCCCCATTATTATAGCCTATGTTTACATATTAGTCACTCTAAATGTAGGCTACCTGGAAGCTTATGTCACTCTAGTATCTGACTAGTAAACGGACGCCATGCCTAGTGAGGAACCTATATTCCTGAATAGGACACATTTTACTAGGAGAAAGAGTTAGAAGTGTTGGGGGATGAGACGATAGCAACAGTGGTGTAAACTAGCCTTCACCTCCATGACATTACAGCAAAAAGACTGACCTGAGTTGCACATGCGCACTAGCGCATCAGCTGCATCTACCAAGGTAATTGACAACATACCGGAGACACTGAAAGTATTGAAATGAATTAGTTATTTTCACCAGAAGGGACCTCGGAAATTCGTAGAACACTTAATGTACATTCAAGAAGCAAACGTCCGTAGAGATACAAACATATGAATCACGTCTGTCTGTTTATTTATCACGTTCAGACTTCTGAAGCTGTTGAGTCGCTAAAACTCCTTGAGCTGTCCAAGGTAGGACTTTTCCCATTTATCCCGTCAGCACTGCAGAGACTGTCACAGTTGTCGCAGGGTAGATGTTCAGTCGTAACTGCTCTGCATTTTGTTAGGCTACCGTTCGTGCAGAGAATGAGAAAATACAGCAATGCACCACGTATGATAGCCTATGGCTCTATGCTTCCTAAGGACGTGTGGTGGTGTGCATCGAGGAGGAAAGCTAAGAAAACGTTCGAATAAGTTAGCTGTCAAAACATCTATATCAGTAGAGTCTCAGAGTATTGCCATTTTGAAATTAGGCTCAATGTACTACATACGTTGTTACAGTGTTATGACTATCCGTCTTGTTACAGTTTCAGGTACTCTGATCATTATTGTGTTGTAGGCTAGGCTACTGTACCCATGGATCCCTGATACAATCTTCAGCCTACACTGCACAGTGCACAGTAAAACATTGATGATGCAATTCATCTGTAGCAGTTTATAGACGTATTTGAATATTCTCTTAAAGGGGCAATCAGCAGTTGCTACATCCATTTTTGGACTTAAATTAAATATGTACCCATTGATTATTGAAGAATATAACTTATACATGGCATGAGTTTAGTTCAACTGTCATACCCCATCAAAACCCAATATAGAAGCTTGTTTTACTCCAATATTTGCAAACCAATACTATATAGCCTTAAAACATGATTAAAACTATAATTTTGATATCATGGATGGTCAGTCCTTGCATCCATAGGTCTGTCTATGAATTTGAGAGTGGTTACATTTGAAGGGTTTCATTTCAAATCACTGTATATCCATTTTCAAAAATGTTAGTACATTAGCTTCTATTTTTTAAATAAATCATTAAAGAGAAATGTTTTTTCACTATCTAATCATGGCATAGGGTTGTTCAATGACAGACATGTATTTGTTTAAAATGTATCACTTGATGGTTTCATTACAGAGAGAGAAATAATCATGTTTTTTGCTAAATGCTATATATTCGCCTCACTCTCAGATAAATAAGTAGTACTAATAGGTTTTACACAGTCAAATGTAACACATATCTACTTTATGAAGAAATAAATGTACAAATGATACATTTGTGACATCAATACAGTATACAGTGCCTTCAGAAAGTATTCATACCCCTTGATTTATTCCACATTTTGTTGTGTTACAGCCTGAATTCAAAATTGATGAAATAAAATTTTTTCTCCCCCATCTACACACAATAATCAATAATGACGAAGTGAAAACATATTTAAAATTTTTGTTCTTTCTTTACATTTACTGAAAATGAAATACAGAAATATTTCATTTACATAAGTATTCACACCTCTGAGTCAATACTTTGTAGAAGCACCTTTGGCAGCGATTACAGCTGTGAGTCTTTCTGGGTAAGTCTCTAAGAGCTTTCCACACCTGGATTGTGCATAATTTGCCCATTATTCTTTAATAAAAATCTTCATGCTCTGTCAAATTGGTTGGTAGACAACAATTTTCAGGTCTTGCCATAGATTTTCAAGTAGACTTAAGTCAAAACTGTGACTCAGCCACTCAGGAACATTCACTGTTTTCTTGGTAAGCAACTCCAGTGTAGATTTGGCCTTTGTGTTTTAGGTTATTGTCCTGCTGAAATATGAATTCATCTCCCAGTGTCTGGTGGAAAGCAGACTGAACCAGGTTTTCCTATAGGATTTTGCCTCAGTTTAGCTCTATTCTGTTTACTTTTTATCCTGAAAACTCCACAGTCCTTAACAATTACAAGCATACCCATAAAACATGATACAGACACCACTATTCTTGAAAATATGGAGAGTGGTACTTAGTGATATGTTGAATTGGATTTGCCAATTTTTTTCCAGAATTACTTTAGTGCCTTGTTGCAAACAGGATGCATGTTTTGGAATATTTTTATTCTGTACAGGCTTCCTTCTTTTCACTCTGTCAATTAGGTTAGTATTGTGGAGTAACTACAATGTTGTTGATACATCCTCAGTTTTCTCCTATCACAGCCATTAAATTATGTAACTTTGGCCTCATGGTGAAATCCCTGAGCAGTTTCCTTCCTCTCCGGCAACTGAGTTAGGAAGGATGCCTGTATCTTTGCAGTGACCATGCTCAAATGTCAGCATTTTTTTGTTGTTGACCCATCTACCAAGGTGCCCTTCTTTGTGAGGCATTGGAAAACCTCCCTGGTCTTTGTGGTTGAATCTGTGTTTGAAATTCACTGCTCGACTGAGGGGCCTTACAGATAATTGTATGTGTGGGGTACAGAAATGAGGTAGTCATTAACATTTACATTTACATTTTAGTCATTTAGCAGACGCTCTTATCCAGAGCGACTTACAGGAGCAATTAGGGTTAAGTGCCTTGCTCAAGGGCACATCGACAGATTTTTCACCTAGTTGGCTCGGGGATTAGAACCAGCGACCTTTCGGTTACTGGCACAACGCTCTTAACCACTAAGCTACCTGTAACATTATTCAACCCCCATAAATAATGTTAAACACTATTATTACATGCAACTTATTATGTGACTTGTTAAGCACATTTTTTATCCTGAACTTATTTAGGCTTACCATAACAAAGGGGTTGAATACTTATTGACTCAAGACATTTCAGCTTTTCATTTATAATGAATATAAAAAATATATACAGTGCCTTCCGAAAGAATTCAAACCCCTTGACTTCTTCCACATTTTTTTACGTTACAGCCTTATTCTAAAATGGATTAAATCAATCTGCACACAATAACCAATCATGACGAAGCAAAAACAGGTTTTCAGAATTTTTGCACATTTATAAAAAATAAAACACGGAAATATCACATTTACATAAGTATTCAGACCCTTTACTCAGTAATTTGTTGAAGCACCTTTGGCAGCGATTACAGACTTGAGTCTTCTTGGGTATGAAGCTACAATCTACAAACCTGCATTTGGGGAGTTTTTCCCGTTGTTCTTTGCAGATCCTCTCAAGCTCTGTCAGGTTGGATGGGGAGCATCGCTGCACAGCTATTTTCAGGTCTTTCCAGAGATGTTCGATCGGGTTCAAGTCCGGGCTCTGGCTGGGCCACTCAAGGACATTCAGAGACTTGTCCCGAAGCCACACCTGCGTTGTCTTGGCTGTGTGCTTAGGGTCATTGTCCTGTTGGAAGGTGAACCTTCACCCAATTCTGAGGTCCTGAGCGCTCTGGAGCAGGTTTTCATCAAGGATCACTCTGTACTTTGCTTCATTCATCTTTCCCTCAAGCCTGACTAGTCTCCGAGTCCCTGCTGCTTAAAAACATCCCCACAGCATGATGCTACCACCACCATGCCTCACCGTAGGGATAGTGCTAGGTTTCCTCCTGACGTGACGCTGGGCATTCTGGCCAACGAGTTCAATCTTGGTTTCATCAGACTAGAGAATCTTGATTCTCATGGTCTGAGAGTCTTTAGGTGACTTTTGGCAAACTCCAAGCAGGCTGTCATGTGCCTTTTACTGAGGAGTGGCTTCCGTCTGGCCACTGTACCATAAAGGCCGGATGGTTGGAGTGCTGCAGAGATGGTTGTCCTTCTGGAAGGTTCTCCCATCTCCCCAGAGGAACTCTGGAGCTCTGTCAGAGTGACCATAGGGTTCTTGGTCACCGCCCTGACCAAGGCCCTTCTTCCCCGATTGCTCAGTTTGTCCTGGTGGCCAGCTCTAGGAAGAGTCTTGATGGTTCCAAACTTCTTCCATTGAAGAATTATGGAGGCCACTATGTTCTTGGGGACCTCCAATTCTGCAGAAATGTTTTGGTCCCCATATCTGTGCCTCGACACAATCCCGTCTCGGAGCTCTATGGACAATTCCTTTGACCTCATGGCTTGGTTTTTGCTCTGACGTGCACTGTAAAATGTGGGATCTTATATAAACAGGTATGTGCCTTTCCAAATCATGTCCAATCAAATGAATTTACCACAGATGGACTCCAATCAAGTTGTAGAAACATCTTAAGGATGATCAATGGAAACAGGATGCACCTGAGCTACATTTTAAGTCTCATAGCAAAGTGTCTGAATACTTATGTAAAAAAGGTTTTTCTGTTATTATTTTTTATAAATTAGCTAAAATTTCTAAAAACCTGTTTTCTCTTTGTTATTATGGGGTATTGTGTGTAGATTGATGAGACAAAAATAATAATTTAATCCATTTTAGAATAAGGCTGTAACTTTCCAAATGCACTGTAAATAAGAAAAACTAAGTTCCACTTTAACATTATGGGGTATTGTGTGTAAGCCATTGACCAAAAAATCAAATAAATGTTAAATTCAGGCTGTAACACAACAAAATGCGGAAGAAGTCAAGGGGTGTGAATACTTTCTGAAGGCACTGTATACAGTATATATTTTTATATAAAATAATTAAATACAGTACTGTGAGATCTGTATGTAAAACATTTCCATTTTATATTTTAGTCATTTAGCAGATGCTCTTATCCAGAGTGACTTACAGTAAGTGTATGCATTATAAGATATCTAGGTGAGACAATCACATATCACAGTGAAATATACATAATACAAACATTCCATTCCAGCTAAACAATGGATATAGCGTTTTGCAGGGGCACAACTTTGGTTTTAGATGTGGGGGGGACATAATATATATATATTTTTTTTATGCAGTCGGATAAACACTCCAAACAGCCTACCCGGCCGCTGGGAGGCATCCGCATGGTCCTAAAGCACACTGTTGCCTCATTTTGTATCACATTTCAATGATACAACTGGGGGGGACAAAAATGCAATGAAAGTTGAAATACACTCTTAATGTTTCATGCCTAATCCCTTATATTTTTACCGAAACAAAGGCAGGGAAAACGCTTTGTTATTGTTTCTACTGCTGATTGCTATTTTAAGGTTTAGACAGTTAATATATCTTCATATTTGACCCACAATACTTTTTCCTGACACAAGGTGAACATAACAAATATGCCTAAGAATGATCAGTTCAGCCTAGAAGGCACTGTGTGTGTAGAGATAGCTACTGATAATGTACTTTCATGACACAATGGAATAAGACCCTTATACTGTATCTCAAACACGATGGGAAAAAAAACTATGCTAGATCTAGGAGTTGTAGAATCTCTAGAGATTGAGATAACTTTCTACCTAAAGCTAGGTGATAAAACACAGGAGATTAATGATCTGGGTACCGTGGAAATTGATTAAAGACTGCCACAAGCTGAGATACAGAAGCTCTTGAGGTAGATGGAAACACCATAATAACTCAAGGCTAAAATGTACAGCTCTCTGGTGAGGTGAGAGAGACTGTTTTGTGTCCCAAATTGAACCCTTTTCCCAGGCTTCTCATGACAAAAATGCATATGATTGAATACAATACAATACAATACAATACAATACAATAGTAATCTTGCTCAAAATGGAATTCTTCCTCAGAGAACCAGACAAAAGTTGTGTCTTAGGAGAACATTATTTTCCCATCTTGACCTTTCCTATAGTACATAGCATTTGAAACCGGGGTACACCACACACCCACTCTGTCTGCATTAGTAGTGCACTGCAAAAAAAAACAGTCTGCTCACATATTGTTCCAGGGCTGGTCAGGGCCTGGTTTATTTTGGGAAACCAGGCCCTGGTCTGGTCTGATCTCGTTTGGTGTGATCTGGTCTGGTCTGATGTACTTAGCTTTTGCCTTCTGAAATAAAAGACAAGTAAAGAATCTCTCCTCTTTAAAGAGCAGGGTTTGGCCCACCACATACAGTAGAAGCAGAATATGTTTAAACCATGAGGAGACAGTTGATAAGAATAGCATAGTTATGGAAGGGTCCTGGAATAGACTGAATCACAATGATTCCCCATCTCATTCTGTGCTGGTAATTACTGGAGTATGTATTCTGCTGTGGAATTAGAATCAGGTCTCTGCTTTTAGATGCACCATGCTTGTCTGCTTGGTTAATATGCATAACATCACAGACGATATCGAGATGCATGCTGCACACTAAACCACAGGGCCAAGGTTAAAAATGTAGTGCCCCAGAGGCAAAGCACAGTGATTCACTTTAAGTTTGTTGGACTTGAATCCATCCTCAATTGGTCGAAAATGGTCAGTGTTATTTTGTTATGTTTAATTTTCCATTTGCTCATTCAATTCACATCACTCATATGAAGGTGCTTTATACCTGTAACAATTGTAGCCTGATTGTGTAAGTAGAACCTGTTTCCTTGAGCTACTAAACCAAACAAATACATTTCTCTCTCTCTCTCTCTCTCTCTCTCTCTCTCTCTCTCTCTCTCTCTCTCTCTCTCTCTCTCTCTCTCTCTCATGAGAAGTTGAACACAAGGTTATTCACTGAAATATGTTGTACATCAAAACTGGGCCCTGTATATGACAGATAGTTTTTACCTATCTTCCCAATGCCCCCTTGTGGTAATGAATATGATAGCAATGTATAGCCTGCTGCTAAGGGACAGAATAATGTGTGATCCTGTCAAAAACTCATATAGAGAATCAACAACACATCCTATAAACCTATGGCAAACATTTAGAATGAGTACATTGGGGGGGATCAGCACTTCTACTCTGAGTTGTTTTATGAATATGGCCCCAGGTTTCTAAAGGAGGAAAACCTTTTGATTTCTATGATGGTAGAGAAAACATGTCAAAGATTGGTTACAGGCTCCATCTAGTGGTTGACTGTAGATGTTGTAAGTAAAGGTTTAGACGCCATACATTTTTTTGAATGGAAATCTAATTAGTGTCCCTGTTTATACCATTTTACAGTTAATGCCACATTTTGGTGTACAGAAACATGCCTGCAGTCGCAGAAAGATGGGAGCCAAGAGATAAGCGGAAATTCTTCACTTACCTGCTTGTGGAGGTAAGATGTAATTATTATGGAGAATTGTTCCCTTTACTGAAAAAAAACACATGAATTCCACATGTTAACATGTGATCTTGTGTGATCTCATGTGATCACATATGATTTTATGTGAAGTTAATGTGATAACATGTGACAACATGTGAAGCAACATGCAACATGTGATAACATGAAACTACACATTTCACATGTAAAATCATGAAAATGTGTTTTTGGAACATTTCACATGTGACATTTCACATATGAAATCATGTGAAACCATGTGTTTTTGTAATACTTCACATTTGTGAAATTTCACATGTGAAATCATGTGCAAGTGAAATTTCACATGTGAAATCATGCATAAATGTGTTTTTGTATCACTTTACATGAGATATTGTGGGGATTCGATTATCTGGCACAGGTTGCCCCAGTGGGAGGAGGGAGGAGTTTGCACCGGGTGAAAAGTGATTGCATTAGGTTTGGAACCGGGCTGCCCCCCGGGCATTTCATTTCTCAATTTGTATTTATTTTAGCCATATTCCACTCAGTAACAATTACCATTGTTTTCCAGAGAGTCTTGGGTTCCATAAAATCAATAAAAACATACACATCACATAAAAGTTTACTCTAAAAGCACACCATACACATAAGCATATACACAGCATACCCATTAGCACACATGCAAAAGCACAGCTAAAATCACAGTTAGAGCAAGGTGAGCCAGGTTCCCCGTTCAAAGCCCATGGCGAAGTCGGCTCAAAACAAAAGTGACGTAGGTTAAGCACGTGAAGTAACAAGTTGAATTCTGTGTTTTCACATGCAAAAGTGATTGCTTTTGATAAAAATGCTTTACCTGCCTTCCCAATGAAAAGTAGTTTGAAATTTCTAACATAGATTTTATGGAAAATATGTTGTATGTTTCTGTATGATGCACCATGCTGCCTTGTTGACAACATGACCGAGCGGCGCCGATTACTGTTCGATATGAGAAGGGTGCTCCTCCCTTACCACTTTTTCCCGTTAACATCACGGGCCATAGCCGGGTGCACTCAGGTTAATAGAACTCCTTCTATATTTTCACATATTTAGTTTCATGTTATCACACGTTGCTTTACATTTTGTCACATGTTATCACATTAACTTAACATTAACATGTGAAACACATGATCATGTGAAATTCATGTTGTTTTTCCATAAGGGTAAGGACCATGTTAGGATTTTTGTAAGATGTTCTCAAGACATTTGTTTACCAGTCGTCAGGAAGTCACGTGATGGTCCCAGATGGTCCCAAACCATTATAAGTAAAATAATGAAATGGTATTGAGTTTTAAAGTAAGTGGTACGCTGTTCATCTAAATTATGACTCCACCTGGGATTTGAACACACAACCTCTGGATTCAAGGTGTGCTGATCTTTCTGCTGTTCTGCAAAGTCTGTAGCATTCCTCTACACATTCATTACCTATAATACATCTCTGCACATAGCTAAAGAGTGCCATCTGCACTGCTATTTTAGTCAGGACTTAATCGGACTATTCTCTCATCATTGATTTCCTTTACATATTTTAGCAATTTAAGGGGTTTCTGTATAGTTGTCTAAATTTGGCATATTATTCTGTTTCAATGTTACTCCTGAATCACAAATACAAATATAATAGTTATTTTTGAGTGTATTTTTAACCAAGCTGACATTTACTTTGAAGTCAAAAGTGTATGAATACAGGTGAAACCAGCCATTGACACAGACATGGTAGCATAGCAGAAATATCGGAATGCCGTGAACCAAGAGGTTGTAACTTGTGAGTTCAAAGCCCAGGTGAGGACGCATTGAATAATAAGTACTGTATAAATAAACATACACAATGTAGTCATGTATGTCAAAGTGTGTCAAATGTGTAGAATGAAAAAACTCTGTTAAAAGCACTGTGTGTATCATAATGACTCATTTATGCCACGTGAGGTGTTCCAAAAACACATGAATTCACATTTGAAATGTCACGTGAAATGTTCCAAAAACACATATTTTGTGTTGTGAAATCATGTGGTTTTTCTGTCAGGGTTATACTGTTCAAACTGTTCATACAGTTTATTTTCTGTTAATTGGAGCATCTGTAAATCTAAATTAATTCTTAACAACTTCAGCTCCATTGTGAAAATATTTCCTCTTCATTTAATTTCCTGTACCCTTAGGAAACACTGAACACAATAAACACAATGATGTAGCCTTACACTTCTCAGTATTACTCAGAAATGTTACTCATCTCTGCACATATTTATGAGAGAGAACGAGGAGACGGGATATGTGAAGATGTCACATCAAATGAACTGAGCTGGCTCTGTGGGTTATTAACGCTGTGCTTTTCACCTGCAGAATAGGTAAGGCTGTTTAATCACCACTCTATTAGTATCGCATGTTCTCTGAAAGAACATCATCACCATCATCATCATAATTGGACACCACCAAAACCATCGGCCTAATCGTTTCACATTAGGTGTGAAATGAACCTGCTCCTTCTCTCTTCTCCTCCTCTCTATTTGCCAATAGTGTGAGCAATTATAGCCCACTTTGGCGTCCTCACAAATGATTGAGAACCAACACAAACAGATCTTTGCTAACAAAACCCACTTAAATATCATCATGTTTACTGAGAGAAAAGTCCTATTGTGTACACCAAAGTTCCTCTGTAAGTTTAAATGAAAGATATCACAGTTATGCACCAGTATCTATGAATTCAGTGAATCTTACTTCATCTATGCATCTTTACCATGCATCTACTGTGCTTGGCATCTATAAATAGATCTGTGTATGTGTTTCAGTTACTCCCCACTCAGAAAATATAACATCCCAATACATATGAATTATGTGCATGACATGCAAGGTTCCTGTCCATAATTTGCCTATACTGTATAATGCCACACATGTATAATGTCATTTTAATGAAATAAGGAGGCAAAGAAAGCATCAGTGAGAAATGGCTCCGCCGTGTGAGGAGATGTGAGTGTACTGTAGACCGCTGGGTAAAGACAGCCCACATACATATGCTGGGAGTAGGAGACTGACATTTTTACATTTTTACATTTTAGTCATTTAGCAGACGCTCTTATCCAGAGCGACTTACAGTTAGTGAGTGCATACATTTTCATACTGACGTGCTGCAGTACCTACTGGGCCAACCAGGCATGTGCTATGAGGGGTTTAGGGGCTACTGAAGGCGTTGAGTTGTTCCTGTGTTCCTCTGAGGGGTTAGGCTGGGGATGTGGGGGTGAGAAGTGAACTGAAGGTCATTGTCAACTCAAAGATAGACCCACTCTTCTGTAGCACAAGCCTTGTTGGTGCAGTAAATGCTGCACATCATTCTACCCCTGAAGCTTCACTCTTGTGGTCCTCTGAGGGGTTAGGGGGGCTAGGGATGTGGGGGTGGGAGTGGGAGTGGGAGCAAAAGAGATCCTAAGAGGTTGAAGCAGAGGCTGACTGGTCCCAACGCTCCTCTCCTCTCCCCCTCAGCCCAGAAGGAAGAACAGAAACAACACATAACAGAGGTGGCTCTGGAGAAAGAGATAGAGAGGGGGGACCAGTCTGTCCCCTCAACACATGGTTAAGGGGGCAGAAGAGTCTGACAGTCAAATATTTTATATTTTCTTTAAAGAGCGACTGCCTTTAAAAAGCACAGTTATTCTAGTGTCAAAATGCTACAAAGTGTAATTAGGATAGTTTGGAACATCTGTGCATCACAACGGGTAAATTATGGTTGGGTTTTGATTTGACGATGTCCATTTGCCCACTAACATGGGGTGAACAGCTGCGGTGATTGCTCTCTATCCAATAGCATAGTGAGACAGACCTGCCCAGCAGCCCAACTTTGTTTACATAAGACAACACGTCATCACACATTTTTCTACTTGAGAAATACTGCACCAAACACCTTAGTTAGATGTAACTAAAACATCCTCGTCAAACACTTCTAAATGAATTACAGATTTCTTATCTTAGATTCATTCTGGGGATTTTGAGGCATTGAAATAGGCTTCTGCCTCTACAGTGTCTCATGGGGGACAAACATCATTAACCAAACGTGGAATCGGTTAGAAAACACACCTCCAAGAATGAATTTCATTTTTCTAATGTGCAACAGAAAAACACACGTGCCAAAGCTGCTTGGATGTTGGAGATGAGCATATTGCTTTCTCTGTTTTTCCTTGCATGTATTGTAGGTTATTGTTATCACTGATCATCTAAACTGTGGACACCATGCCTGGCTATTATCTCAGAAACATTCCATTAACTATTTGTATATATTCAGAAATGCTGGCCTCTGACGAGCTTGTATACAGTACATTCAGCGCATTCATGCCCACTGTACCTTAGCAGCCTACATTTGAAGTGTTGAATCTGCCAGTACAGAAGGACACAGGGGCCCTCTCCCAGACAACGTAATACCAAGCCTCTCTGGGCTCTCGGTAGCACAGAACAGCCAGGCCTTTTTAATACATTATTAGATCCTCACAAACCTCCATCAACTTAAGGGCTCCCTGGAAGCTCCACACAGCTCTCCTCCTCGCTTCCTTTGTAAAAGACACCACAGAGGCCAATCCTCTCCCGCTAGCTCCCAGCTCACTCCCTCAGCAGCCTAACTCCACTCAGACAGCAAGCACTTCAAAAGAGAAGAAGGATACACGAGATGGCCCAGGAGGTCCAAGCTAGTGACAGTCTTTCTATTAGTCTCTCTATTAGTCTCTCTTCTATGTGGAACCATAATGACTCAAAGAACCCTTTGAGCACTTCAATAGTTCTTTGCTCTTTTAGTGATAATAAAAATGTAGGAGAGGCGGCTCATTCAAATATTTTGGGGAGTGGTTTGCTCACAGCTCGGTGCAACCGTGAGTGAGTGTGTCATTCCAGTTTATCTAATGTGTTGTTTTATGCCATTACATATTATATAGGACTATGGCCAGTGATGGTGTCTTGTGAAAGATTTATGTATGGCCTTGTGTTAATTAAGAACGGTTGACTAAATCAGTCAGTGGTTCTCAGTTCTCCCCTCAGGAACCCCCAGCTGTTCCAGAGTTAGCGCACTAGATTCAACTTCAATTTAACACAATAATAACACCAATGGAATTATAACAATATAATATGGCTGACCAGAATAAAAAACCTGTATGGTTCTTCAAAAGGACCAACAAAGAACCTTTCAGATTGATAAAGGTTATTTATAGAACCATTCTCCATAAAGGTTCTATAAAGAACCATAAAAAAGGGTTCTATGGAGCCCCAAAAAGGGTTGTTACCATAGAATAACCCTTTTTTGGTGCTATAATAGAACCATTATTAATGGTTCTTTATAGAACATTAGGAAAGGGTTCTTTTTTAATTTTTTATTGTATTTAACCTTTATTTAACCAGGTAAGCCAGTTGAGAACAAGTTCTCATTTACAACTGCGACCTGGCCAAGATAAAGCAAAGCAGTGCAATAAAAACAACAACAACACAGAGTTACATATGGGATGAACAGAAAGTACAATCAAAAACACAATAGAAAATCTATATACAGTGTGTGCAAATGTAGTTATGGAGGTAAGGCAATAAATAGGCCATAGCGCAAAATAATTACAATTTAGTATGAACACTGGAGTGATAGATGTGCAGAAGATGATGTGCACATAGAGATACTGGGGTGCAAATTAGCAAAATAAATAGGTAGTTGGGTGGGCTAATTACAGATGGGCTGTGTACAGGTGCAGTGATCGGTAAGCTGCTCTGACAACTGATGCTTAAAGTTAGTGAGGGAGATAAGAGTCTCCAGCTTCAGAGATTTTTGCAGTTCGTTCCAGTCATTGGCAGCAGAGAACTGGAAGGAATGGCGGCCAAAGGAGGTGTTGGCTTTGGGGATGACCTGTGAGATATACCTGCTGGAGCACATACTACGGGTGGGTGTTGCTATGATGACCAATGAGCTAATATAAGGCGGGGATTTGCCTAGCAGTGATTTATAGATGACCTGGAGCCAGTGGGTTTGGCGACGAATATGTAGTGAGGGCCAGCCAAAGAGAGCGTACAGGTCACAATGGTGGGTAGTATATGGGGCTTTGGTGACAAAACGGATGGCACTGTGATAGACTACATCCAATTTGCTGAGTAGAGTGTTGGAGGCTATTTTGTAAATTACATCGCCGAAGTCAAGGATCGGTAGGATAGTCAGTTTCACGAGGGCATGTTTGGCAGCATGAGTGAAGGAGGCTTTGTTGCGAAATAGGAAGCCAATTCTAGATTTAACTTTGGATTGGAGATGCTTAATGTGAGTCTGGAAGGAGAGTTTACGGTCTAACCAGACACCTAGGTATTTGTAGTTGTCCACATATTCTAAGTCAGACCCGCCGAGAGTAGTGATTCTAATCAGGCGGGCGGGTGCAAGCAGCGTTCGATTGAAGAGCATGCATTTAGTTTTACTAATGTTTTAAGAGCAGTTGGAGGCTACGGAAGGAGTGTTGTATGGCATTGAAGCTCGTTTGGAGGTTTGTTAACACAGTGTCCAATGAAGGGCCAGATGTATACAAAATGGTGTCGTCTGCGTAGAGGTGGATCTGAGAGTCACCAGCAGCAAGAGCGACATCATTGATATACACAGAGAATAGAGTCAACCCGAGAATTGAACCCTGTGGCACCTACATAGAGACTGCCAGAGGTCCAGACAACAGGCCCTCCGATTTGACACTTTGAACTCTATCTGAGAAGTAGTTGGTGAACCAGGCGAGGCAGTCATTTGAGAAACCAAGGCTATTTAGTCTGCAATACAGTTTTTCTGAATTGCTAAAACACTAAACCCCATTCTCTGAACCAAATGCTCAGTGGCCTAAACCCATTTGATGAATCAATCAGTCTTTTTGCAAAACTCTAAACACATTCTCACTCACTAAAACACATTTCGCATTGTGATGCACTTGTGTTACAAAATGGTAAACACAGGCGGCAAAAGTTAAACACAACTACAACACAGTTGTCATCGTTTACACACAACGACTCCAAATTGTTCACACTTGTTTCTAATGATGTGATCAAATATAAGCCAGTTCAGAGTGCACAGGTGGCACAGGTGCGTTGAATGTTGATACCAACAATGGATGGAAACAATCTGAGAGGCAGAGGAGGAAGAGTACGTGTAAGAGGTGATGGACGAGGAGGAAGAGTATGAGGACGAGGAAGAGCAAGACCAAGAACAGTAATTTCAGAAGAAATTTGAGCAACTGTGATAGACCATGTTGTTGTTCATGGAATGACAATGAGGGAAGCAGGACAAAGAGTACAACCCAATTTGAGCAGATTCTCATTGGCCACCATAATCAGGACATTCAGAGAAGAGAACAGGTAATTGTTTCTTTTTATAATAATATAATAAATAATATGCCATTTAGCAGACGCTTTTATCCAAAGCGACTTACAGTCATGCGTGCATACATTTTTACGTATGGGTGGTCCCGGGGATCGAACCCACTACCCTGGCGTTACAAGCGCCATGCTCTACCAATTGAGCTACACATTGAAAGTTTACTGTATACATTTGATTCAGTACATCACTTTGTCAATAGAAAGGGGACTGGGGAAAAAAAGAATAATTTTCTTACCATAAAATATTTTACGTATAGAAGTAATGTCCATTACTATTTTTACTGTATGTATATGTTTGTAAGTGAATTTTCCCTTTTTGTAGAATTGCAAGACTACCACATGAGGGTGAAATGCCTGCTATGTTCTCCCAACAGCAAGAGCATCTCATTGTTGATATGGTCCTTCAAAACAATGCCAACCGACTGCGTGAAATACAGCAAAGAGTTGTTGAACACAATGTAAACTTTGAAGGAATCAACAGTGTCAGCCTTTCTACCATTGACCGTGTCCTCCAGCGCAACAGGGTATGCATGAAGCAAGTGTACAGAGTACCCTTTGAGCGCAACTCAGAAAGGGTCAAAGATCTACGATTTCAGTATGTGCAAGTAAGTGTACACTCAGACACTTTCAGCGCTGATGCTTACAGTACAATGCTATGCTGCTAGCCTACTGTTACTGTAGACTGCACTATATTGTAGTGTATGTAAATCAGGAGTGCATACAAATGCACTATTGCAGAAGTCTGTCTTTCTGTATCACTTACTAAACTACTTATTTATCTATTTTGATATATAGAGAGTGTTTGAATTGGATTCCATGGAAAGGCCCCATGAATACATTTTTGTAGATGAAGCAGGGTTCAATCTGGCGAAGAGGAGAAGGAGAGGCAGGAACATAATTGGCCAACGTGCCATTGTGGAAGTCCCTGGCCAGCGTGGTGGCAATGTCACCCTTTGTGCAGCCATAAGTAATCGTGGGGTTCTCCACCGTCATGCAACCCTGGGGCCATATAACACTGAAGATCTTCTTACATTTCTGGGTGGTCTTCGGGATGTTTTGTTTGAGTGTGAGCAGCAGGATCATCAGCAGGCAGTGCATCCTGTCTATGTCGTGGTTTGGGACAATGTCAGCTTTCAACGTGGTGTCTGGATACGCGAGTGGTTCAACATCAACCAGCGATTCATAAATGTTTGCCTTCCACCATACAGCCCTTTCCTCAACCCAATAGAATAGTTTTTCTCTGCGTGGCGGTGGAAGGTCTATGACCGAAACCCCATATACCAGGGAAAATCTCTTACAGGCAATGGAATTGGCCTGTGGTGACATACAGTTGAAGTTGGAAGTTTACATACACTTAGGTCGGAGTCATTAAAACTCATTTTTCAACCACTCCACACATTTCTTTTAACAAACTATAGTTTTGGTAAGTCGGTTAGGACATCTACTTTGTGCATGACACAAGTAATTTTTCCAACAATTGTTAACAGACAGATTATTTCACTTATAATTCACTGTATCACAATTCCAGTGGGTCAGAAGTTTACATACACTAAGTTGACTGTGCCTTTAAACAGCTTGGAAAATTCCAGAAAATGTAATGGCTTTAGAAGCTTTTGAGTCAATTGGAGGTGTACCTGTGGATGTATTTCAAGGCCTACCTTCAAACTCAGTGCCTCTTTGCTTGACATCATGGGAAAATCAAAAGAAATCAGCCAAGAACTCAGAAAAAAATGTGTAGACCTCCACAAGTCTGGTTCATCCTTGGGAGCAATTTCCAAACGCCTGAAGGTACCACGTTCATCTGTACAAACAATAGTATGCAAGTATAAACACCATGGGACCACGCAGCCGTCATACCACCCAGGAAGGAGGAAGGAAACAGGTAAACAAGTATCTATATCCACAGTAAAACAAGTCCTATATCGACATAACCTGAAAGGCCGCTCAGCAAGGAAGAAGCCACTGCTCCAAAACCGCCATAAAAAAGACAGACTACGGTTTGCAACTGCACATGTGGACAAAGATCGTACTTTTTGGAGAAATGTCCTCTGGTCTGATGAAACAAAAATAGAACTGTTTGGCCATAATGACCATTGTTATGTTTGGAGGAAAAAGGGGGTTGCTTGCAAGCCGAAGAACCCCATCCCAACCGTGAAGCACGGGGGTGGAAGCATCATGCTGTGGGGGTGCTTTGCTGCAGGAGGGATTGGTGCACTTCACAAAATAGATGGCATCATGAGGAAGGAATGTAAATGTAAAAATGAAGGAAAATTATGTGGATATATTGAAGCAACATTTCAAGACATCAGTCAGGATGTTAAAGTTTGGTCGCAAATGGGTCTTCCAAATGGACAATGACCCCAAGCATACTTCCAAAGTTGTGGCAAAATGGCTTAAGGACAACAAAGTCAAGGTATTGGATTGGCCATCACAAAGCCCTGACCTCAATCCTATAGAAAATGTGTGGGCAGAACTGAAAAAGCATGTGCGAGCAAGGAGGCCTACAAACCTGATTCAGTTACACCAGCTCTGTCAGGAGGAATGGGCCGAAATTCACCCAATTTATTGTGGGAAGCTTGTGGAAGGCTACCCGAAACGTTTGACCCAAGTTAAACAATTTAAAAGCAATGCTACCAAATACTAATTGAGTGCATTTTTATGCAAGTGCTGAATATACAGACATTCAATACTGTATTACTTGCAGTACTTACAGTATACAATATATTCACTGTACTAAGTTGTGATTACTATACTTTTTATTTTAATTGCAAAATGCGTTTACTATATACAATAATTAAAAAAAAATCTGTAACTACATGCCCTGGACGCTGTGTTCTCCATTTTTTTATGTAGTGTCTAATGAACGCTCTGTAGTGTTTATATATTGACTGGCTGTGTGTATGATCTGAAAGCATTGTTTGATTTTGAGCACAGAATAAATGGTTTTGAGGCGATTGTTTGATTTTGCCAGAAGAGTCAGGGGTTTTGTGAATGTAGTTTGAATATTAGGTTTTGTGTTTAAAGTTTTGAGAAAATGGGTGAAGGTTTCAAGAAATGTGTCTTAGCAATCGAGAAAAACTGTAAGAATTGACAAAGTCGAAAGCCTTGGCCAGGTCGATGAAGACGGCTGCACAGTACTGTCTTTTATCGATCGCGGTTATAATATCAACTCTTTGTGAGGATTTGTTTTTTTTGTAGTTTCCTTTATTTCCTTTATTATTATGACCAGCTCGGAAACCGGATTTCATAGCGGAGAAGGTACGGTGGGATTCGAAATGGTCGGTGATCTGTTTGTTAACTTGGCTTTCAAATACTTTCGAAAGGCAGGGCAGGATGGATATAGGTCTTTAACAGTTTAAATCTAGAGTGTCACCCCCTTTGAAGAGGGGGATGACCGCGGCAGCTTTCCAATCTCTGGGGATCTCAGATGATACGAAAGAGAGGTTGAACAGGCTGGTAATAGGGGTTGCGACAATTTTGGCGGCTAATTTTAGAAAGAAAGGGTCCAGATTGTCTAGCCCAGCTGATTTGTAGGGGTCCAGATTTTGCAGCTCTTTCAGAACATCAGCTGTCTGAATTTGGCTGAAGGAGAAGTTGGGGGGGGGGCATGGGCAAGTTGCAGCGGAGGATGCAGAGCTGGTGGCCGGGGTAGGGGTAGCCAGGTGGAAAGCATGGCCAGCCGTAGCAAAATGCTTGTTGAAATTCTTGATTATCGTAGATTTATCAGTGGTGACAGTGTTTCCTAGCCTCAGTGCAGTGGGCAGCTGGGAGGAGGTGCTCTTATTCTCCATGGACTTTACAGTGTCCCAAAACTTTTTGGAGTTAGTGCTACAGGATGCAAATTTCTGTTTGAAAAAGCTAGCCTTTGCTTTCCTAACTGATTGTGTATATTGGTTCCTGACTTCCCTGAAAAGTTGCATATCGCGGGGGCTGTTCGATGCTAATGCAGTACACCACAGTATGTTTTTGTACTGGTCAAGGGCAGTCAAGTCTGGGGTGAACCAGGGGCTATATCTGTTCTTAGTTCTGCATTTTTTGAATGGGGCATGCTTATTTAAGATGGAGAGGAAAGCACTTTTAAAGAACAACCAGGCATCCTCTACTGACGGAATGAGGTCAATATCCATCCAGGATACCCGGGCCAGGTCAATTAGAAAGGCCTGCTCGCTAAAGTGTTTTAGGGAGCGTTTGACAGTGATGAGGGGTGGTCGTTTGACCACGGACCCATTACGGACGCAGGCAATGAGGCAGACTAAGGCCTGCTGGAATGACATGGTGGTTTGCGATCCCAAAACAAGCAGGGAAACGATAGATAGTAAATATTTGTAATCCGCCTTGGCTATCAATTGCAAGTGGTGATCATAATTACGAAGGCCAGATTGTGCTACATCAGAGTACTGGGGCATTATGAACTCATAGAATCCTCCCCTGGAATGTGTGATTAGTGGGATGAATTATGTGTTCAATGGAAATGATTTTTGCCAGGCTCTATCAACTCAGTTCAACTCATTTCAGATGGTGATTACTTTTTAGCTATTGCTTGATCATGATGAACTTCATATGCCAATGGGTGTGATTCCCAGCGATTCTCTTCTAAACTCAATGTACAGTGCCTTCGGAAAGTATTCAGACCCCATCATTTGTTTTGGTACTGTCCATTTGTAGCTTGTTTTTGGACACATGTCCAGGAATGGCTAAAGGATTGCAATATTTACCTGGAGCTAACCCTGCAGATAGCACTACTGGGTGATCTGAAAAGTCATAGTCAATCAATCAATAATATAATAATACTTTTAGCGAAAATGTTTATTTTCAATTTACAATCTGTAGAAACAATGAACAAGGGTTCAGAACTTTTGTAAAACATCACAGTACAGTTGAAAAATATATGGCAAATAGAAATCCAATATGGATGGTGTTAAGAGATAGATGGGAGGTGTTGAATGGAGTTGAAGGATGGGACTAATAACAACTAACAACAACTAATAACAACAAGATAACTAATGCAAAGCATACTGTGTCCATAATAAGTATATAGGTTATAGGTTGAGAGCTTTTGTGAAAGAGCACAGTTAGAAAGATATGGCATATAGAAGCAAACCAGATGGACATCATGAAAATGATCTGAGAAGTTGAGGGTAGAGGAAGTTCAGGAGTAAAAACAAACAAAATAGAATTATTGTAAAATTGACTGTGTCCATTAAATGTATATAGTATGTATAACCTGGAAGTAGAGGCCTAAGCATTGTTGTTCACTAGTTTACTCCAATTAGGGAAGGGGTGGTGGGGTTGTAAAGTAATATATATATATTTTTTAAGTATTCAGACTGCTTGACTTTTTCCACATTTTGTTACGTTACAGCCATATTCTAAAATTGATTAAATTGTTTTTTTTTCTCATCAATCTACACACAATACCCCATAATGACAAAGCAACAACTGGTTTTTAGAAATTGTAGCAAATTTGTCAAATAAATAAAATGAAATATTATATTTGCATAAGTATTCAGACCCTTTACTCAGTACTTTGTTGAAGCACCTTTGGCAGCGATTACAGCCTCGTGTCTTCTTGGGTATGACGCTACAAGATTGGCACACCTATATTTGGGGAGTTTCTCCCATTCTTCTCTGCAGATCCTGTCAGGTTGGATGGGGTGCGTTGATGCACAACTATTTTCAGGTGTCTCCAGAGATGTTAAATCGGGTTCAAGTCCGGGCTCTGGCTGGGCCACTCAATGACATTCAGAGACTTGTCCAGAAGCCACTCCTGCGTTGTCTTGGCTGTGTGCTTCGGTTCGTTGTCCTGTTGGAGGGTGAACCTTCGCCCTAGTCTTAGGTCCTGAGCGCTCTGGATCAGGTTTTCATCAAGGATCTCTCTGTACTTTGCTCTGTTCTTCGTTGCCTCGATCCTGACAAGTCTCCTAGTCCCTGCCGCTGAAAAACATCCCCACAGCATGATGTTGCCACCACCATTCTTCACTGTAGGGATGGTGCCAGGTTTCCTCCAGACGTGACGCTTGGCATTCAGGCAAAATTGTTCAATCTTGGTTTCATCAGACCAGAGAATCTTGTTTCTCATGGTCTGAGAGCAAATTCGAAGCGGGCTGTCATGTGCCTTTTACTGAGGAGTGTCTTCCGTCTGGCCACTCTACCATAAAGGCCTAATTGGTGGAGTGCTGCAGAGATGGTTGTCCTTCTGGAAGGTTCTACCATCTCTACAGAGGAACTCTAGAGCTCTGTCAGAGTGACCATCAGGTTCTTCGTCACCTCCCTGACCAAGGCCCTTCTCCCCCGATTGCTCAGTTTTGCCGGGTGGCCAGCTCTAGGAAGAGTCTTGGTGGTTCCAAACTTCTTCCATTTAAGAATGATAGAGGCCACTTTGTTCTTGGGGACCTTCAATGCTGCAGAAATGTTTTAGTACCCTTCCCCAGATCTGTGCCTCGACACAAAGGCACACAATTCCTTCGACCTCATGGCTTGGTTTTTGCTCTGACATGCACTGTCAACTGCGGGACCTTTCCAAACAGGTGTGTGCCTTTCCAAATCATGTCCAATAAATTGAATTGTGGACAGGTGGACTCCAATCAAGTTGTAGAAACATCTCAAGGATGATCAATGGAAACAGGATGCACCTGAGCTCAATTTCGAGTCTCATAGCAAAGGGTCTGAATACATTTTTTTTAAATTTGCAAACATTTCTAAAACCTGTTTTCGCTTTGTCATTATGGGGTATTGTGTGTAGATTGCTGAGGAAATTGTTTTATTTAATCCATTTTAGAATAAGGCTGTAACGTAACAAAATGTGGAAAAGGTCAAGGGGTCTGAATATTTTCCAAAGGCACTGTACACCTATGCTAAATGAATTAAGACAAAATGCTGAATATATTGTCTTTCATTGAATATTTAATTATTTTAGTGTCTACGTGACAAGTACATTTGTCCTCCTTTTTCATGTCAGGCATCAATGTGCCTTCAGAAAGTATTAACATCCCTTGACCTTTTCCACATTTTGTTGTTTTACAAAGTGGGATTAAAATTGATTTAATTGTCATTTTTTTGTCAACGAACTACACAAAATTCTCTGTAATGTCAAAGTGAAAGAAAAATTCTAACATGAATAAAGCACAAATATACAGTACCAGTCAAAAGTTTGGACACACCTACTCATTCAAGGGTTTTTCTTTATTTTTACTATTTTCTACATTGTAGAATAATAGTGAAGACATCCAAACCATGAAATATTATGCCATTTTAGCAGACGCTTTTATCCAAAGCGACTTACAGTCATGTGCGCATACATTTATACGTATGGGTGGTCCCGGGGATCGAACCCACTACCCTGGCGTTAAAAGCGCCATGCTCTACCAATTGAGCTACAGAGGAACACATATGGAATCATGTAGTAACCAAAAAAGTGTTAAACAAATCAAAATATATTTTATATTTGAGATTCTTTAAATAGCCACCCTTTGCCTTGATGACAGCTTTGCACACTCTTGGCATTCTCTCAACCAGCTTCACCTGGAATGCTTTTCCAACAGTCTTTTCCCACATATGCTGAGAACTTGTTGGCTGCTTTTCCTTGACTCTGCCGTCCGACTCATCCCAAACCATCTCAATTGGGTTGAGGTCGGGTGATTGTGGAGGCCAGGTCATCTGATGCAGCACTCCATCACTCTCCTTCTTGGTCAAATAGCCCTTAAACAGCCTGGAGGTGTGTTGGGTCATAGTCCTGTTGAAAAACAAATGATAGTCCCACTAAGCCCAAACCAGATGGGATGGCGTATTGCTGCAGAATGCTGTGGTTGCGATGCTGGTTAAGTGTGCCTTGAATTCTAAATAAATCACAGACAGTGTCACCAGCAAAGCACCTCCACACCATAACACCTCCTCCTCCATGCTTTACGGTGGGAACTACACATGTGGGGATAATCCGTTCACCCACACCGCGTCTCACAAAGCCATGGCGGTTTGAACCAAAAATGTCAAATTTGGACTCATCAGACCAAAGGACAGATTTACACCAGTCTAATGTCCATTGCTCTTTTTTCTTGGCCCAAGCAAGTCTCTTCTTCTTATTCGTGTCCTTTAGTAGTGGTTTCTTTGCAGCAATTCGACCATAAAGGCCTGATTTTACAATGTAAAAAGAGTAAAAAATAAAGAAAAACCCTTGAATGAGTAGGTGTGTCCAAACTTTTGACAGGTAGTATATCTTGATTAGATATGTAAGTATTCAACCCATTGAGTCAATACATGTTAAAATCACCTTTGGCAGCAATTACAGCCGTCAGTCTTTCTGGGTAAGTCTCTAAGAACTTTCCACCACCTGGATTGTGCAACATTTGCCCATTATTCTTATAAAAATTCTTCAAGCTCTGTCAAATTGGTTGTTGATCATTGCTAGACAACCATTTTCAGGTCTTGCCATATATTTTCAAGCAGATTTAAGTCAAAACTGTAACTAAGACACTCATGAACATTCACTGTCTTTTTGGTATGCAACTCCAGATTAGATTTGGCCTTGTGTTTTAGGTTATTGTCCTGCTGAAAGGTGAATTCATCTCCCAGTGTCTAGTGGAAAGCAGACTGAACAAGGTTTTCCTCTAGGATTTTGCCTGTGTTTAGCTCCATTCCGTTTCTTAAACTCCCAAGTCCTTAACAATTGCAAGCATACCCATAACATGATGCAGCCACCATTATGCTTGCAAATATGGAGAGTGGTACTCAGTTATGTGTTGTATTGGATTTGCCAATTTGTTTGCAGTATTACTTTAGTGCCTTGTTGCAAACAGGATGCATGTTTTGGCTTCCTTCTTTTCACTCTGTCAATTTGGTTAGTATTGTGGAGTAACTACAATGTTGTTGATCCATCCTCAGTTTTCTCTTATCACAGCCATTAAACTCTGTAACTATTTTAAAGTCACCATTGGCCTCATGGTGAAATCCCTGAGTGGTTTCCTTCCTCTCCGGCAACTGAGTTAGGAAGGGCGCCTGTATCTTTGTAGTGACTGGGTGTATTGATACACCATCCAATGTGTAATTAATAACTTCACCATGCTCAAAGGGATATTAATTGTCTGCTTTTTTTTTACCCTACCAATAGGTGGTTGAATCTGTGTTTGAAATTCACTGCTTGACTGAGGTACCTTACATATAATTGTACAGTATTTGTGGGGTACAGTAGTCATTCAAAAAATTAAAAAATAAAAATGTTACTATTATTGCACACAGAGTGAGTCCATGCAACTTGTTATGTGACTTTACTCCTAAAGTTATTTAGGCTTGCCATAACAAAGGGGTTGACTCAAGACATTTCAGCATTTCATTTTTTATTAATTTATAAAACTTTCGACAAACATAATTCCACATTATGGGATATTATGGGATATTGTGTGTAGGCCGGTGACAGAAATCTCAATTTAATCAATTTTAAATTGAGGCTGTACAACAAAATGTGGAAAAAGTCAAGGTGTGTGAATACTTTCTGAAGGCACTGTATCTGCATTTCAGTCTTAATCCACTGGAGGTTGCACCATTTGCACTGCTGTTCTGTATTTCTCTCATTTGCCTCTGAAATATTACAGCAATGATGAACCAGGGTGTGTTTCATTTCTATTCATATAGTTATAATGTATATATGCACAATATACAGTATATGTAACATTATAGACTGGAATTAATTTTCCTCCAATATAATCCAGCGTTGCACTGTGGAGACCTCTTTAAAGAGAGTAAGATATAACAAATGCATTTGTTACTCCCCTTTAAGCTATGTACATAGTCACCAAGACCTTACCTCATACATCTCACTGGGACTGTATCACATGGCCAGCACAACACTAGATTAACTCTTTATTTAATCGATCAAACATAGTCTAGTTATGAATAAAAGTAAAATACTGTGGCATTGCTCTTGCGCTTTCATTGACTCAGCTTATGAGGTTGTGGAATTTCACACTTGTCTCATGCACTTGAAAACAGATTATCCACGCGACTTTATAAGACTTTAGTACATTCTCATTCACCTCATTAATCTGAGTGCGATGTGAAGAAGCATAATGCTTCTCACTAAATTATTTCAAGCTTGTTAGGCAAAGGTCCCAAATGTACTATATTCGATATATTACACAATTAAAAACAAAAAACTACGTTTTAAGTGAGAATAGGCATTGGTCAGAAGCCGAAAAAGAAAGGAAATTCACGAGCACCACAATTCCTATTCCACCCATGTTCTACCAAGGTTTTCCAGCACACAGCTTTGACCTACTACAGTAGCAATGTTGGTATTGTACTTCCATCAATGTATAGGCAGGTTGCTTAGGATTCAGACCTTCTCAAACAGCCTAATTCATACTCTTAGAGGAGGTGCTTCACAATAATGTCCTGTGTACCACATACAAGGTAAAGTATTGGATTCTTCACAAGCCACAGTAAAATATTTTCCCATTACGCTTCCTTTTCATGCTTTTTTTTTATTAAATGAAAGCAACTTTGTTTTTATACTTACAAGACCATCAGGCTTCATTGAGCTGTTTTGTCTTGTAATAATGTGATGCATGCATGTATTTCCTTAAACATGTATTTTAGTAATACATGTCACTGAAAAAAAAATCATAATAACATCCTTTTTTGGTCAGTAGGTGCCCAACATCACAACAGGTGGTGGTGTGTTGGACACGGTAGCTCAGATAGATAGAGCCTGTCTACATTCCTGATTTCTGTAACTGTTAGCTTACCTGTGTAATATTGACATAAGCTCAGGACCACTTGTGTTTCAAACATGGTCCTGTTTTATCAATTGCTGTGCTGATCACTGGACAGTTCATTACCTCTGTCAAAATAATATGTCACTTAAAGTTATTTTTGTACTTGAATTTATTTTTGCAATAAAGATGGCGATGCAACAATAATACACATTTACAATAGGCCTACATCTAAAAATACATACAGCCAAATGATATACACTGAGTGTACAAAACATTAAGGACACCTGCTCTTTCCATGACATAGACTGACCAGGTGAATCCATGGCAAGCATCGGAGTCAACATGGGCCAGCATCCCTGTGGAACACTTTCGACACTTTGTAGAGTCCATACCCCAAAGAATTGAGGCTGTTCTGAGGGCAAAAGGGACTCAATATTAGGAAGGTGTTCCTAATTTTTGGTATACTCAGTATATATATACCGGTATACATAATTTTTATAGCAGGCCACTGTAAAGTCCATTATTCCTCTGAAGAGTATGACTTAGGCTGTTTGAGAGGGTTTGAATCCTAAGCAACCTGCCTCAAATCAAATCAAATCCTACACATATCAAAACACATCCTACACAATCCTACACATAGCTACTGTAGCTACTGTAGTAGGTCAAAGCTGTGTGCTGGAAAACCTTGGTAGAGCATGGGTGGAATAGGCATTGTGGTGCTCATTAATTTCTTTTCTTTTTTGGCTTCAGACCAATGCCTTTTCTCACTTTAAAACATTGTTTTTACACCAAAGGTGATTATGCAGCATTTTTATAAAACATTATAATACAGCATAACATTATAATACAGCATAACATTATAATACAGAATAACATTATAATACAGAATAACACAGCAATAAAATGTAAATAAAACCAAACAATAATGACAAATGGCAACAGAAACAATGTAGTTGTTAGTATTTACTTAAAACGAAAACCAGAAAAACCAGAAACCCATTTAAGCCAATATGAAGTAAACTGGTAATCAGGTGTGGTAGTGTAGCCGGCGTGCTGCGCCTATGTCAGATGGTGTGTTACGTTGTGTTCTGGTGCCTTAAAAGAGGAGTCATGCTGAGGGTCTGAGGGTTGACTTTATTGACAGCTCTGGATCACAGGGCAAAAGGAAAGGGGACATCAGGGCTGGACGTCGTACAGGCTATATATTTGCTGTGCCTCCCCTCGTTCAGATGGAAACAGCTCTGCTATACATTCTAAATGTATCATATACTAAACAACAATAGGTATAAATATAACATTACAATTTAAAAAGAGGCTTTAAGATCAATAGCTAATAGAATAAGGCACCAATGTTGAAATATGAATAGATCATATAGATGAATGAATAGGAATTAGTGATATAAAATTACTTTCTATATGATACAAACATTTCACAATATAATATAATACAGAATAGGGCAAATAGACTGTGTTTCACAATAATAAAGCCCCTAAATACAATTTAAATGACCCACAATATGATTACAAAGAGTTATGAAATCACATAT
The DNA here is from genome assembly GCF_020615455.1 of Coregonus clupeaformis. Lineage (NCBI taxonomy): Eukaryota > Metazoa > Chordata > Actinopteri > Salmoniformes > Salmonidae > Coregonus > Coregonus clupeaformis. The sequence continues at coordinate 872,164 of NC_059225.1, read as the reverse complement.
ACAAATATGAACCATGTTCTCAACTACTACCATCAATAGAATATCAAAATCCCATGTTAAAATGGAGGTTCAACGAAAAAACCTTGTAACCTAGGCTCAATGAATGAGCCAATTAGCCAAATGGCTATTGAATCTGACACAGAATTGATTCATTAATAGACAAAAACCTGCCCACACATATTTCATACAGAATCGCCATACCTGGATCACAGGGCAAAAGGAAAGGGGACATCAGGGCTGGACGTCGTACAGGCTATATATTTGCTGTGCCTCCCCTGTCAGAAGATGGAAGCGAAACTGAACCAATGGTAGCTAGCCACCGAACACTGAACGCTAGCGAGCGAGGCGCTAACATTAGCCTGCTAGCAAGCCGGCAAGCAAGCTTCGTCTTATTACCTCAGGAAGACAAACTTATAACATGACATCCTGACACCACACAAAGACATCGTTTACACAATATGTGACCAAAAGTACAATGTTTTCGGAGGTTACAATGTCCATTTAGTGAGGGCGGGAGAGAACACAGCCTACCTCGTTCAGATTGAACGAGCTTGTGTGCACAGCGCTGACGTCACACACAGATCCCAACAAAATACCAGTAGGAGATTCAACCAAAAACAAATGAGGAACAATGTGTGATTTGGTGAATATTCATCACAGTACTAACTCCTGTTACAGTAGCACTGGGCTTGAACAAAAAAGCCTGCATAACCCTGTGGATCTTCAAGAGCAATTTTGATAACTTCTGATACAAACACTGTAACAAATGGCAAACTGCTGAGAAACACCTGCAAAACACAAAGTCATTAGACAACTACAACACTTTTAAGGGAAATGATAGACATACAATGCTGTGAAAAAGTATTTGCCCCCTTTCTGATTTTCTCTATTTTTGCATATTTTTTATACTGAATGTTATCAGATCTTCAATCAAAACCTAATATCATATAAAGGGAACCTGAGTTTACAAATAACAAAAAAAATAACTGCAACCAAATGCTTCCTGTAGTTGTTGATCAGTCTCTCACATTACGTGGAGGAATTTTGGACAACTCTTCCATGCAGAACTGCTTTAACTCAAACTTTGTGGGTTTTCAAGCATGAACTGCTCGTTTCAAGTCCTGCCACAACATCTGAATTGGGATTAGGTCTGGACTTTGACTAGGCCATACCAAAACTTCAAATCTTTTGCTTTTTAACAATTTTAATGTAGACTTGATTGTGTGTTTGACCCAGCGGTGCTTCAGCTTCAGCTCACAGACGGTTGGCCTGACATTCTCCTGTATAATTATTTGATACAGAGGAGAATTCATGGTTCCTTCTATAAAGGCAAGTCGTCCAGGTCCTGAGGCAACAAAGTATCCCCAAACTATCACACTACCACCACCATGCTTGACTGTTGGTATGAGGTTCTTACTGTGGAATGCAGTGTTTGGTTTTCGCCAGACATAATGGGACCCATCTCGTCCAAAAAGTTAACTAAAGTTTGCCAAAAAGCACCTGGAAGCACCTGGATGCTCATCAAGACTCTTGGAAGAATGTTCTATGGACAGATGAGTCTAAAGTATAACTTTTTGGACGACATGGGTCCCATTATGCCTAGCTTTCCTTGTTTGTTGGTTAGCTACCTAGCCAACGTTAGCTCTCATCTGGCTGGTATAACATTAGCTAACTAGTTAGCTAGCTAGCTACCTAGCTAATCAAAACAAAAGCTCATTTATTGGCTAGCTACCTTTATTTGCCTGTTTGTTTGCTAGCTAGCTTTCAGCTGACTGGTGTTAGCTAGCTACAGAGGATAGCTGCTGGACTTTGTACAAGCAAGCTAACGTTAGCTAGGTAACATTAGCTAGTTAGCTACCTAGCTAATCAAAATATCTGCTTGCATTTATTGATTAACCTCAGCTTGAATACCACGATATATCTAGCTATATACAGTAGCCTAGGTTTTTTTGCATACACTTATTATGACTGCCAGCATGGTACAAGCAGCTGTGTTGTTGCCGAGCAACCGACCCAGTGTTAGAACTCTGAGATTTGGCAGATTTTTTTTTTGCATTGTCAGAAATGCTACAGAAAGGTAGCACATCGTTGATTCTTAACGAACAAAAATTAGCATGTGAGAGCGATAAAATATCAATGTAATCAAAACTGTTGCCCCAACAAACTTATTTAGTCCAGAAGGTGGCAAGTCTAATGGTCACTTTATGTAGTCTCGCTCTTATTCGACGGCTAGATATTAGCTAGTTCTGGGCAAAAAAATTGTATGATGACCCTAATGCTAATGACCCTATAAAAAATCTGGTATGTGATTCTCGTTAACAGACGGACTGCTTATGACGAGAGGCGGGGAGTATGTTGTGTACCTCCAATCAAGTTGATTTGAGCATTTTCATCAAGATTGGTGTCATAATGGCTTAGCTATGAAGGTAGGGAGATTAGAATTTAACACTGAGCTTCAACCAATCGTCGCGTCTATAATATGTAGGCTTCATATTGAAAGCAGCAGTCTACCATTATCTTCTCAAAATGGTTATTCCATATCTCGTTTAATTTTGTGTTCCGTAAGAGTGAGATTGCGCATATGTAATTCTATAGTACATAGGCAATTTATTTCTGAATAGGAAAATAACTGGCAAAACCTGCTTTTCTTATGTATCTTTATCATGCAACTTTATGTAACTTTACCATCCCATTCACATAACTATAGAATCACCCAACAAGACTGCATCAGTCTTTCTCCAATAATACATTGTACCTTTGTGGTAATGAATGTTCTCTGTAGGTGACATTTCCTACACAGAGTGGTTGGTGGTGGGTGTTATTGCAGAGGGAAAAGGCAGGAAAGGTCCTGCACCACAATGGTGGTCACAACTAGTTTTCCCTTTGCAAAATCCCCAATATTTTGGGTCAAATATTGCACCTCCTGTAACACCCTGGCTCTGGGACTCTATATGTTGAGCCAGGGTGTGTTCTTTCTATGTGGTGTATTTCTATGTTGGGAGTTCTAGTTTGTTTATTTCTATGTTGGCCTGAGTGACTCCCAATCAGAGGCAATGAGTGTCAGCTGTGGCTGGTTGTCTCTGATTGGGAGCCATATTTAAACTGTCTGTTTTTCCCTTTGTGTTTGTGGGTTCTTGTTCCGTGTTGGTCTATGTTACCTAGGACGTTACGAGTCGTTTGTTGTTTTGTTCATTGTCAGTATTTGTCACTATAGATAAATAAACATGTTCGTTCATCACGCTGCGCCTTGGTCTATTCCGTACGACGATCGTGACAGAAGAACCCACCTTACAAGGACCAAGCAGCGTGTCCAGGAGCAGGCAGACTGGACATGGGAGGAAGCGCCGGGAAAGGAGATGGAGAGGTTGGCGATGGCCCAGGTGGGCAAATCGTGGTCCTGGGAGGACATGCTCGGGGGCAAAGGGCCATGGGCTAGGATTAAGGCCCTGGCGAGAGAGAGCAGCGGCGTCAGCAGTGTCATCGTCGGACGGACGAGAGGCAACCCCAAAAATGTTTTAGGGGGGGGCACACGGCATGGGCGGCTGGGCAGCAGGAGGCTGCCACAGGGCGATTTGGAGAGGAGGCCACCGGGTTTGGGGGGCCAGAAGGCAGGTTGGCGGAGCCTGGATGGAGAGCGGAACCAACTTCCCGTACTCAGGCATGGCAGCATGGGACTGGGCAGGTTCCGCGGTATGCGGAGCGGCGTTCTGTGCCACGAGTGGTCCGGCATAGTCCTGTACGTCCTGTGCGAGCACCCCGCACGTGTCGTGCGAAGGTGGGTATGCAGCCAGGACGGAGTGTGCCGGCTCAACGCTCGTGGTCTCCAATGCCTCTCCGCGGTCCCGGATATCATGCGCCAGTGTCACGTGCTGTTATGCCAGTACGGGTACACAGCCCTGTGCGTCCTGTGCGGATGCCTCACACCGAGTGTGTGAAGGTAGGCATTCAGCCAGGACTGGTTGTGGCCGCTCTTCACTCCAGGTCTCCTATCCGTCTCCACAGCCCGGTCCGGCCTGTCCCTGCTCCTCGCTCCAAGCCTACGGTGTGCGTCGCCAGCCCGGTCCGGCCTGTCCCTGCTCCTCGCACCAAGCCTACGGTGTGCGTCGCCAGCCCGGTCCGGCCTGTTCCTGCTCCTCGCACCAAGCCAGGGGTGCGCATCGTCAGCCCGGTCCGGCCCGTTCCTACTCCACGCACCAAGCCAGGGGTGCGAGTCGTCAGCCCGGTCCGGCCCGTTCCGGCTCCACGCACCAAGCCAGGGGTGCGCATCGTCAGCCCGGTCCGGCCCGTTCCTACTCCACGCACCAAGCCAGGGGTGCGCATCGTCAGCCCGGTTCGGCCCGTTCCTACTCCACGCACCAAGCCAGGGGTGCGAGTCGTCAGCCCGGTCCGGCCCGTTCCGGCTCCACGCACCAAGCCAGGGGTGCGCGTCGTCAGTCCAGCACAACCCGTGCCTGGGTCACCGGTGCCTGGTAAGGTACCGGTCAACTGCTCCACAACGGAGCTGAAGCTAACCGCTCCTGCTACGTCCAGTTCAGCTCCAGCCAGCGGGGCCAGACCGGACCAGGGGCGCTATGGGGGGATTATTGGAGGGTGGTGGGCAAGGCCGGAGCCAGAACCGCCGCCGAGGAGGAATGCCCACCCAGCCCTCCCCTGTTTTGCTCTAGTTGAGGCGCGGTCTCAGTCCGCGCCTTTAGGGGGGGGGGTACTGTAACACCCTGGCTCTGGGACTCTATATGTTGAGCCAGGGTGTGTTCTTTCTATGTGGTGTATTTCTATGTTGGGAGTTCTAGTTTGTTTATTTCTATGTTGGCCTGAGTGACTCCCAATCAGAGGCAACGAGTGTCAGCTGTGGCTGGTTGTCTCTGATTGGGAGCCATATTTATACTGTCTGTTTTTCCCTTTGTGTTTGTGGGTTCTTGTTCCGTGTTGGTCTATGTTACCTAGGACGTTACGAGTCGTTTGTTGTTTTTGTTTACTGTCCGTGTTTATCGCTAATGATAAATAAACATGTTCGTTCATCACGCTGCGCCTTGGTCTTCCTCTCTTAACGACGATCGTGACACCTCCAAGATAAAGGCAATACATAATCTTATCATGTAAGATAATTGTTCGTTCTTGGAGATTCTGCAGAACAAATTTGAATTGCTGCCCAAACACAATTTTGTCCAATAAAGAATATGTCTATTGCAATACCTATTATGGATGTGATTGTTGAAGGAAGGTTGTTTGATCTTGGTAATAATGGCTTAAGGCAAACACAGAATCAAGATCCACAGTGGTAGAGATTGTAATCATGATTGAAATCTGTAACTGAATCTGAAACCCTTTCCTGTTGAGACAACAAGTAGAATGTCTGGGATCATTTCTACATTCTTAGAACTGTAGATGTTCCATATGTGTTCTCCCATGTTCTAAGTCTCCACAGAATGAAGCTTTGCACAATGGAAGGAGACGCCAAACTGCACGTAAACAGGCAGAGAGAAAATAAGTTAGCTTGGAGCGTTCAACATATTTGCATGTATTATTAATTATAGAGTTAATGACCCCAGGGATGAGTCTTGATGAGCTTGATCTACTTAGTAATTAACTTCTTACAGTATCTATCAGTCACTAGGAAAAATCCCTGCTACAACAGAGATGTCTACACCAAGATAGAGATAGACTACAGGTGCGGGGGGCTGCCTTAATCGACATCCACGTCATCAGCGCCCAGGGAACAGTGGATTAACTGCCTTGCTCAGGGGCAGAACAACAGATTTTTGTACTTGTCAGCTCAGGGATTCGATCCAGCAACCTTTCGGTTACTGGCCCAACGCTCCTACCCGCCAGGCCACCTTGGTGTCTACACCAAGACAGAGATAGAAATAGACATAGCGATAGAGACCAGGGGCAAGATACCTAATACAGTATGTTTACAATCTAAACCAAGCCACTTGACCTTTGTCTCCTTTACCATGTCTCTGAACTAATATATTGTGTAAAGAATGAGCAGCCGTCTATTCAATTAAATAACACTGTATGTGCTGTGTAGGTTGTAGTTTTGCTAACACAACCAGATTGAACCAGTACTGTATTGGTATAAACCACTATACTGTACATATATGGTTCTATGTTGCATGATCACACAAAATAGACTGTGAAAACTGTAAATGCAACAAACAGACATGTTGGTTATTTGCCATAAAGGAAGCAGTTGTTATAAACTAGTGACAGAGTACTTCTAATAATATATAAGTGCCAATTTCACAGTATATAAATGATTTACCCTTGTTTAGCTCATTAAGATTCACAGGCAACGCTAATAATAACAGACATCACAGAAAGAGGCACCACAACATGTTTATGCATTCCCAGCAGTCACATTACAGATTCAGGTGTCAAACTGCCTCTGACTCTCCCATTACAGTGACAACAGGAGAGCATTAACCTTTTCCATTTCTCCCAATGTTTCTTGGTTTCACTATTCCTCAGCCTGGCTGCCACTAATATTTACATTCAATAAAATAGCTAACAGGATCCCTTCAAATCTTCTAGGTTGTGTTAAAGACAGTGTAATGCATTTCTTTTGAAGTGTGGCATGGAAGATAAGCCTCATCTGCTTGAAGCGTGCAACTTTGAAGTTGTCCTCTGTTGCTTCGCCTTCTTATAATTGGTGTTTATTCAGATGTGGTGATGAAATCAAATATATGCTGAACAGTAAACGGCATGGTGGATAGACTGAAGGTGTCATCTTGTTTAGTTATAGACGTGTTTAGCTACAGTCTATTTTTAACCTTCCTGATTTACTTACATGAGGTATATATATAGTTGGCTATGTTGTTGAAGAAGTCAAATCAAATCAAATCAAATTTTATTGGCTACATGCGCCGAATACAACAGGTGCAGACATTACAGTGAAATGCTTACTTACAGCCCTTAACCAACAGTGCATTTATTTTTAACAAAAAAGTACAAATAAAACAACAACAAAAAAAGTGTTGAGAAAAAAAGAGCAGAAGTAAAATAAAATAACAGTAGGGAGGCTATATATACAGGGGGGTACCGGTGCAGAGTCAATGTGCGGGGGGCACCGACTAGTTGAGGTAGTTGAAGTAATATGTACATGTGGGTAGAGTTAAAGTGACTATGCATAAATAATTAACAGAGTAGCAGCAGCGTAAAAGGATGGGGTGGGGGGGGCAGTGCAAATACTCCGGGTAGCCATGATTAGCTGTTCAGGAGTCTTATGGCTTGGGGGTAGAAGCTGTTGAGAAGTCTTTTGGACCTAGACTTGGCACTCCGGTACCGCTTGCCGTGCGGTAGCAGAGAGAACAGTCTATGACTAGGGTGGCTGGAGTCTTTGACAATTTTGAGGGCCTTCCTCTGACACCGCCTGGTATAGAGGTCCTGGATGGCAGGAAGCTTGGCCCCAGTGATGTACTGGGCCGTACGCACTACCCTCTGTAGTGCCTTGCGGTCGGAGGCCAAGCAGTACCAGGCGGTGATGCAACCAGTCAGGATGCTCTCGATGGTCCAGCTGTATAATTTTTTGAGGATCTGAGGACCCATGCCAAATCTTTTCAGTCTCCTGAGGGGGAATAGGTTTTGTCGTGCCCTCTTCACGACTGTCTTGGTGTGTTTGGACCATGATAGTTCGTTGGTGATGTGGACACCAAGGAACTTGAAGCTCTCAACCTGTTCCACTACAGCCCCGTCGATGAGAATGGGGGCGTGCTCAGTCCTCTTTTTTTTCCTGTAGTCTACAATCATCTCCTTTGTCTTGGTCACGTTGAGGGAGAGGTTGTTGTCCTGGCACCACACGGCCAGGTCTCTGACCTCCTCCCTATAGGCTGTCTCATCATTGTCGGTGATCAGGCCTACCACTGTTGTGTCGTCGGCAAACTTAATGATGGTGTTGGAGTCGTGCCTGGCCATGCAGTCATGGGTGAACAGGGAGTACAGGAGGGTACTGAGCACGCACCCCTGAGGGGCCCCCGTGTTGAGTATAAGTGTGGCAGATGTGTTGTTACCTACCCTTACCACCTGGGGGGCAGCCCGTCAGGAAGTCCAGGATCCAGTTGCAGAGGGAGGTGTTTAGTCCCAGGATCCTTAGCTTAGTGATGAGCTTTGAGGGCACTATGGTGTTGAATGCTGAGCTGTAGTCAATGAATAGCATTCTCACGTAGGTGTTCCTCTTGTCCAGGTGGGAAAGGGCAGTGTGGAGTGCAATAGAGATTGCATCATCTGTGGATCTGTTGGGGCGGTATGCAAATTGGAGTGGGTCTAGGGTTTCTGGGATAATGCTGTTGATGTGAGCCATGACCAGCCTTTCAAAGCACTTCATGGCTACAGACGTCAGTGCTACGGGTCGGTAGTCATTTAGGCAGGTTATCTTAGAGTCCTTGGGCACGGGGACTATGGTGGTCTGCTTGAAACATGTAAGTATTACAGACTCAGTCAGGGACATGTTGAAAATGTCAGTGAAGACACTTGCCAGTTGGTCAGCACATGCTCGGAGTACACGTCCTGGTAATCCGTCTGGCCCTGCGGCCTTGTGAATGTTGACCTGCTTAAAAGTCTTACTCACATCGGCTACGGAGAGCGTGATCACATAGTCATCCGGAACAGCTGGTGCTCTCATGCATGCTTCAGTGTTGCTTGCCTCGAAGCGAGCATAGAAGTGGTTTAGCTCGTCTGGTAGGCTTGTGTCACTGGGCAGCTCGCGGCTGTGCTTCCCTTTGTAGTCTGTAATAGTTTTCAAGCACGTGCATTTGAAAGAAAAGAATGTGCCCTGTAGTTTAGACGTTCTTGAATTCTAAGTTCTGTATAATACAGGAATTATACCAAGGTCATTGTACAGCTTTGGGCATACTACTTCAGAGTAGAGATGGGCAGTATTTCTGTTACATGTATTTAAAATAGGTATTTTAATTACTTCTGAGTATTTTCTATACCATTTCTTTATAGCTGCCCCTTTCACACTACATTGCTATCTAACGTCTGATGGCACTATGGTGTGAACCAACAGGACCCTGAACAGCTAACCCCAAGCCATAAGACTGCTAAATAGTTAATTAAATAGTTAACCAGTAGCTACCCGGACAATCTGCATTGAGCCTTTTTGACTCATCACATACGCTGCTGCTACTTTTTATTATCTATCCTGTTGCCTAGTCACTTTATCCCTACCTATATGTACATATCTTCTCATTCACCCTCTGAACGGCACACATACACAATCCATGTCTCAATTGTGGCAAGGCTTAAAAATCCTTCTTTAAACTGTCTCCTCCTCTTCATCATCTGATTGAAGTGGATTTAAGGTGTTCCTAATGTTTTTACATTTTGGTCATTTAGCAGACACTCTTTTCCAGAGTGACAGTGCATTCAACTAAGGTAGATAAACAACAACATATCACAGTCATAGCAAGTTAGAAGTTTCTATAACCGTTACTGAGAATGTTGTTGCTGTTCGGCCGGCTACTTGCACATTTATTTTTGTATTTTAAAATACAAAATACATGTATTTTAATTTAATACAATACTTAGTAAAATCATGTTTTATTTCACTTTGATACATTGGTCTCTAGTGTATTCTGTAGTTGTATTTTGTAATAGTAATTTGTGATTGATGCCCATCCCTGCTTCAGAGAAACCTAATGTAAGTATTTTTGCCTGTTTCATGGACAAAACAGTATCCATATTTATGGTATATGTTTAGGTAACAGAATCTCAGAGTCATCTCAGAAGTTTACATACACTAAGTTGACTGTGCCTTTAAACAGCTTGGAAAATTCCAGAAAATATAATGGCTTTAGAAGCTTTTGAGTCAATTGGAGGTGTACCTGTGGATGTATTTCAAGGCCTACCTTCAAACTCAGTGCCTCTTTGCTTGACATCATGGGGAAATCAAAAGAAATCAGCCAAGACCTCAGAAAAAAATGTGTAGACCTCCACAAGTCTGGTTCATCCTTGGGAGCAATTTCCAAACGCCTGAAGGTACCACGTTCATCTGTACAAACAATAGTACGCAAGTATAAACACCATGGGACCACGCAGCCGTCATACCACTCAGGAAGGACACACGTTCTGTCTCCTAGAGATGAACGTGCTTTTGGTGCGAAAAGTGCAAATCAATCCCAGAACAACAGCAAAGGACCTTGTGAAGATGCTGGAGGAAACAGGTAAACAAGTATCTATATCCACAGTAAAACACGTCCTATATCGACATAACCTGAAAGGCCGCTCAGCAAGGAAGAAGCCACTGCTCCAAAACCGCCATAAAAAAGACAGACTACGGTTTGCAACTGCACATGTGGACAAAGATCGTACTTTTTGGAGAAATGTCCTCTGCTCTGATGAAACAAAAATAGAACTGTTTGGCCATAATGACCATCGTTATGTTTGGAGGAAAAAGGGGGTGCTTGCAAGCCGAAGAACACCATCCCAACCGTGAAACACGGGGGTGGCAGCATCATGCTGTGGGGGTGCTTTGCTGCAGGAGGGACTGGTGAACTTCATAAAATAGATGGCATCATGAGGAAGGAAAATTATGTGGATATATTGAAGCAACATCTCAAGACATCAGTCAGGAAGTTAAAGCTTGGTCGCAAATTGGTCTTCCAAATGGACAATGACCCCAAGCATACTTCCAAAGTTGTGGCAAAATGGCTTAAGGACAACAAAGTCAAGGTATTGGATTGGCCATCAAAAAGCCCTGACCTCAATCCTATAGAAAATGTGTGGGCAGAACTTAAAAAGCATGTATATATATACAGGGGGTACCGGTGCAGAGTCAATGTGCGGGGGCACCGGCTAGTTGAGGTAGTTGAAGTAATATGTACATGTGGGTAGAGTTAAAGTGACTATGCATAAATAATTAACAGAGTAGCAGCAGCGTAAAAGGATGGGGTGGGGGGGGCAGTGCAAATACTCCGGGTAGCCATGATTAGCTGTTCAGGAGTCTTATGGCTTGGGGGTAGAAGCTGTTGAGAAGTCTTTTGGACCTAGACTTGGCACTCCGGTACCGCTTGCCGTGCGGTAGCAGAGAGAACAGTCTATGACTAGGGTGGCTGGAGTCTTTGACAATTTTGAGGGCCTTCCTCTGACACCGCCTGGTATAGAGGTCCTGGATGGCAGGAAGCTTGGCCCCAGTGATGTACTGGGCCGTACGCACTACCCTCTGTAGTGCCTTGCGGTCGGAGGCCAAGCAGTACCAGGCGGTGATGCAACCAGTCAGGATGCTCTCGATGGTCCAGCTGTATAATTTTTTGAGGATCTGAGGACCCATGCCAAATCTTTTCAGTCTCCTGAAATAGTGTGCCCTCTTCACGACTGTCTTGGTGTGTTTGGACCATGATAGTTCGTTGGTGATGTGGACACCAAGGAACTTGAAGCTCTCAACCTGTTCCACTACAGCCCCGTCGATGAGAATGGGGGCGTGCTCAGTCCTCTTTTTTTCCTGTAGTCTACAATCATCTCCTTTGTCTTGGTCACGTTGAGGGAGAGGTTGTTGTCCTGGCACCACACGGCCAGGTCTCTGACCTCCTCCCTATAGGCTGTCTCATCATTGTCGGTGATCAGGCCTACCACTGTTGTGTCGTCGGCAAACTTAATGATGGTGTTGGAGTCGTGCCTGGCCATGCAGTCATGGGTGAACAGGGAGTACAGGAGGGGACTGAGCACGCACCCCTGAGGGGCCCCCGTGTTGAGGATCAGTGTGGCAGATGTGTTGTTACCTACCCTTACCACCTGGGGGCAGCCCGTCAGGAAGTCCAGGATCCAGTTGCAGAGGGAGGTGTTTAGTCCAAGGATCCTTAGCTTAGTGATGAGCTTTGAGGGCACTATGGTGTTGAATGCTGAGCTGTAGTCAATGAATAGCATTCTCACGTAGGTGTTCCTCTTGTCCAGGTGGGAAAGGGCAGTGTGGAGTGCAATAGAGATTGCATCATCTGTGGATCTGTTGGGGCGGTATGCAAATTGGAGTGGGTCTAGGGTTTCTGGGATAATGCTGTTGATGTGAGCCATGACCAGCCTTTCAAAGCACCTCATGGCTACAGACGTCAGTGCTACGGGTCGGTAGTCATTTAGGCAGGTTATCTTAGAGTCCTTGGGCACGGGGACTATGGTGGTCTGCTTGAAACATGTAAGTATTACAGACTCAGTCAGGGACATGTTGAAAATGTCAGTGAAGACACTTGCCAGTTGGTCAGCACATGCTCGGAGTACACGTCCTGGTAATCCGTCTGGCCCTGCGGCCTTGTGAATGTTGACCTGCTTAAAAGTCTTACTCACATCGGCTACGGAGAGCGTGATCACATAGTCATCCGGAACAGCTGGTGCTCTCATGCATGCTTCAGTGTTGCTTGCCTCGAAGCGAGCATAGAAGTGGTTTAGCTCGTCTGGTAGGCTTGTGTCACTGGGCAGCTCGCGGCTGTGCTTCCCTTTGTAGTCTGTAATAGTTTTCAAGCACGTGCATTTGAAAGAAAAGAATGTGCCCTGTAGTTTAGACGTTCTTGAATTCTAAGTTCTGTATAATACAGGAATTATACCAAGGTCATTGTACAGCTTTGGGCATACTACTTCAGAGTAGAGATGGGCAGTATTTCTGTTACATGTATTTAAAATAGGTATTTTAATTACTTCTGAGTATTTTCTATACCATTTCTTTATAGCTGCCCCTTTCACACTACATTGCTATCTAACGTCTGATGGCACTATGGTGTGAACCAACAGGACCCTGAACAGCTAACCCCAAGCCATAAGACTGCTAAATAGTTAATTAAATAGTTAACCAGTAGCTACCCGGACAATCTGCATTGAGCCTTTTTGACTCATCACATACGCTGCTGCTACTTTTTATTATCTATCCTGTTGCCTAGTCACTTTATCCCTACCTATATGTACATATCTTCTCATTCACCCTCTGAACGGCACACATACACAATCCATGTCTCAATTGTGGCAAGGCTTAAAAATCCTTCTTTAAACTGTCTCCTCCTCTTCATCATCTGATTGAAGTGGATTTAAGGTGTTCCTAATGTTTTTACATTTTGGTCATTTAGCAGACACTCTTTTCCAGAGTGACAGTGCATTCAACTAAGGTAGATAAACAACAACATATCACAGTCATAGCAAGTTAGAAGTTTCTATAACCGTTACTGAGAATGTTGTTGCTGTTCGGTCGGCTACTTGCACATTTATTTTTGTATTTTAAAATACAAAATACATGTATTTTAATTTAATACAATACTTAGTAAAATCATGTTTTATTTCACTTTGATACATTGGTCTCTAGTGTATTCTGTAGTTGTATTTTGTAATAGTAATTTGTGATTGATGCCCATCCCTGCTTCAGAGAAACCTAATGTAAGTATTTTTGCCTGTTTCATGGACAAAACAGTATCCATATTTATGGTATATGTTTAGGTAACAGAATCTCAGAGTCATCTCAGAAGTTTACATACACTAAGTTGACTGTGCCTTTAAACAGCTTGGAAAATTCCAGAAAATATAATGGCTTTAGAAGCTTTTGAGTCAATTGGAGGTGTACCTGTGGATGTATTTCAAGGCCTACCTTCAAACTCAGTGCCTCTTTGCTTGACATCATGGGGAAATCAAAAGAAATCAGCCAAGACCTCAGAAAAAAATGTGTAGACCTCCACAAGTCTGGTTCATCCTTGGGAGCAATTTCCAAACGCCTGAAGGTACCACGTTCATCTGTACAAACAATAGTACGCAAGTATAAACACCATGGGACCACGCAGCCGTCATACCACTCAGGAAGGACACACGTTCTGTCTCCTAGAGATGAACGTACTTTGGTGCGAAAAGTGCAAATCAATCCCAGAACAACAGCAAAGGACCTTGTGAAGATGCTGGAGGAAACAGGTAAACAAGTATCTATATCCACAGTAAAACACGTCCTATATCGACATAACCTGAAAGGCCGCTCAGCAAGGAAGAAGCCACTGCTCCAAAACCGCCATAAAAAAGACAGACTACGGTTTGCAACTGCACATGTGGACAAAGATCGTACTTTTTGGAGAAATGTCCTCTGCTCTGATGAAACAAAAATAGAACTGTTTGGCCATAATGACCATCGTTATGTTTGGAGGAAAAAGGGGGTGCTTGCAAGCCGAAGAACACCATCCCAACCGTGAAACACGGGGGTGGCAGCATCATGCTGTGGGGGTGCTTTGCTGCAGGAGGGACTGGTGAACTTCATAAAATAGATGGCATCATGAGGAAGGAAAATTATGTGGATATATTGAAGCAACATCTCAAGACATCAGTCAGGAAGTTAAAGCTTGGTCGCAAATTGGTCTTCCAAATGGACAATGACCCCAAGCATACTTCCAAAGTTGTGGCAAAATGGCTTAAGGACAACAAAGTCAAGGTATTGGATTGGCCATCAAAAAGCCCTGACCTCAATCCTATAGAAAATGTGTGGGCAGAACTTAAAAAGCATGTGCGAGCAAGGAGGCCTACAAACCTGATTCAGTTACACCAGCTCTGTCAGGAGGAATGGGCCAAAATTCACCCAACTTATTGTGGGAAGCTTGTGGAAGGCTACCCGAAACGTTTGACCCATGTTAAACAATTTAAAAGCAATGTTACCAAATACTAATTGAGTGTATGTAAACTTCTGACCCACTGGGAATGTGATGAAAGAAATAAAAGCTGAAATAAATCATTCTCTCCAGTATTATTCTGTCATTTCACATTCTTAAAATAAAGTGGTGATCCTAACTGACCTAAGACAGGGAATGTTTACTAGGATTAAATGTCAGGAATTGTGAAAAACTGAGTTTAAATGTATTTGGCTAAGGTGTATGTAAACTTCCGACTTCAACTGTAGATAGCAAATGATGGTGTTGTGTCGTGAGATTGAAAGTTGAAAGCGTTTTGATTAGTTTTCTTTTCTTCCTTTTTTACAGAGGGGAGTCTCATACTGGATACAGCCAGATGTTGTCAATCATGATCTCAGCCCTTTCATGTTTAAATTTAGTCCCGTTTCAATTGGACCTTTGGGGATGTTTCTGTAACACACCCGCACGCGCACACACACACACACACTCACACACACAACATGGAAAAGCTCATTAACTGGCCCTGGGGTATACGAGTTGATACCCAGTTAGCCCCCATGTAGGGGAGATGGAACAGAATGGAGCCCACCGCATAGAGACATTTCCTTTGATATCCAATTCAGCATCATGTCGTATGCAGTGACAGTGTCACGAGTTACAAAGCCAGAACCCAGAAGCAGACCAGGACAAGGTAAGTTGAAACGAAGGTGAGTGTTTATTTACAAATTCAAGAGTGATGCTGAATAATCCAGGGAACAGAGCGGGCGGCGTTGATTAGTTGTTGGGGGTGCAGTGGTTGATCCCATCATGGGTCGGCAGCCGCCGACCACCAGGCAGAGGTTGGATGAAGGTTCCGGACGGGTGACTGCAGATGGAACAAAACGGAGGTAAGTAAACAACAAACCAACAAGGTGCAAAAACAACAAAACTAACGCTAGGCTCTAAGACTGATACTCTGGTAAACCTACTGTTCATGGCTAACGATCCGGCAGGGAATGGATGTTAGGCCAGAGCCTAAGAAGGGTGATGATCAGGACCAGGTGTGCAGATTGCTGATGGGATGCAGGTGCGGAAATCAAGAGAGCTCCCCGGAGCGTTCCAGAACCCTCGGGAAACTGGAGATCACGAACAGAAAAACTAGTCCACAGACAGGACCCGACTCAGACTGCCGGGATCGTTACAGTACCCCCCTCCGGCGAACGCCACCGGGCGGACTCCCGGAGCGCCAGGATGGAGGCGGTAGAAGTCACGGATGAGGTCAGCATCTAGGATCTGTCGCCGCGGAATCCAACTCCTCTCTTCAGGACCATACCCCTCCCAGTCCACGAGATACTGGAAACCCCGGCCCCGCCGTCTGGAATCCATGATGCGTCGCACCGTGTAGGCAGGACCACCTCCGATCATCCGAGGAGGAGGAGGAGGAGGCGGAGGAGGCAACAGAGGACTGAGGAAAACAGGCTTGAGGCAGGAGACATGAAAGGTGGGATGGACTCTGAGCGTCCTCGGTAGTTTGAGTCGAACTGCCACTGGATTGATCACCTTCTCCACCACAAACGGACCAATGAACTTCGGTAACAACTTCCTAGACTCAGTCCGTAACGGAAGATCCCGTGTGGCCAACCAGACCCTATCTCCGATGGTATAGGTGGGAGCGGGGATCCGGCGACGATTCGCCTGGAGCTGATACCGGTCCGAAACTCTAAGGAGTGCCTTTCTGGCCCGATGCCAGGTCCGGTGGCAATGACGAATATGGGCCTGAACAGAAGGCACTGAGAGCTCCTTCTCCTGAGAAGGGAACAGGGGAGGTTGGTAGCCATACAGGCACTGGAAGGGAGACATCCCAGTGGCAGATGTAGGGGAGAGTATTGTGGGCATACTCAACCCAAGGCAACTGAGAGACCCAGGAGGTGGGGTTGGAAGAGACCAGGCAGCGTAGCGTGGATTCCATCTTCTGGTTGGCTCTCTCCGCCTGACCATTGGATTGGGGGTGAAAACCAGATGTGAGACTGACTGTAGCTCCAATGGCCAAACAGAAGGACTTCCAGACAGCAGAGGTAAACTGAGGGCCACGGTCGGAAACGATATCACTGGGCAAACCGTGGACCCTGAAAACCTCCCTAACCAGGATCTCGGACGTCTCCGAGGCAGAGGGAAGCTTGGCAATTGGCACAAAGTGGGCGAACTTGCTGAATCTGTCCACGATAGTCAGAACGACCGTGTTCCCCTCAGAAGCGGGCAACCCAGTGACGAAGTCCAGGGCCAGATGCGACCATGGTCGCCGGGGGAATAGGAAGGGGGTGAAGTAGTCCAGAGCTGGGCCGATTGGTACTCTTATTCTGCGCACACACTGGACAGGCAGCAACAAAACCCAGAGTATCCTCGGCCATGGCAGGCCACCAAAACGTCTGCGAAGAAACGCCATTGTCCGAGCCACGCCAGGGTGACAAGCCATCTTGCTGGCGTGGGACCATTTGAGGACAGCAGGGCCGAACCGACTCAGGCACAAACAACCGACCGGGTGGACCGTTACCGGGACCGGGCTGAGTCCGAAGGGCCGCCAGCACCTCCTCCTCAATCTTCCACATAACTGCTCCCACGACGCAGTTCCGGGGGAGAATTGTCTCGGTCTTGGACCCACTCTCCTCCGTCTTGGAGAACATCCGGGACAAGGCGTCCGCCTTGCCGTTCTTAGATCCAGGTCGGAACGTCAGGGGAAAACTTGAATCGTCCGAAAAACAACGCCCACCTGGCCTGACGGGAGTTGAGAGCGTTTAGCCGATTGCACGTAAGCAAGATTCTTGTGGTCAGTCCAGACAATAAACGGTTGCTCCGCCCCCCTCCAACCAGTGGCGCCACTCCTCCAAGGCAAGTTTCACCGAGAAGCTCCCGGTTACCCACATCGTAATTCCTCTCCGCAGGCGAAAGGCGACGAGTAGTAGGCGCAGGGATGGAGTTTACTGTCCGTGGAGCATCGCTGCGACAGGATGGCGCCAACTCCCACATCAGACGCGTCCACTTCAACGAGCGAACTGACGGGCCGTGTCCGGTTGAGAGAGAATCGGTGCGTTGGTGAATCGCCTCTTCAAATCCAGAAACGCTCGATCCGCCTCCGGATTCCACTTGAAGGTCCTGATACTGGAAGTCAAGGCAGTTAACGGAGCGGCCACACGGCTGTAATCCCGGATGAATCTGCGGTAGAAATTCGCAAACCCCAAAAATCTCTGGAGCTGCAATCTCGTACCGGGCTGGGCCCATTCCAGAACCGCTCTAACCTTCTCCTGGTCCATCCTAATCTCTCCCCTGGAGATGATGTACCCGAGAAAGGATGTCGTGTGGGCGTGAAACTCGCACTTCTCGGCCTTCACGAACAGGCGATTCTCCAACAATCGCTGCAGAACCTGCCGGACATGCTGGACGTGGTCGGAAGGTTCCTTCGAGAAGATCAGAATGTCATCCAGGTAAACAAACACAAAGAGACCGATCATATCTCTCAGGACGTCGTTCACCATACTCTGGAATACCGCTGGAGCATTGGTCAGTCCAAACGGCATCACCTGATACTCGAAGTGACCCATCGGTGTATTGAAACCCGTCAACCACTCGTCCCCTCTCTCTGATCCGGACCATGTGATACGCATTGCGTAGGTCTAGCTTGGTGAACACCGTAGCACCCTGTAAGGAGTCGAAGGCAGAACTCATCAAGGGCAGTGGATACTTGTTCTTGACCGTGATGTCATTCAACCCCCGATAATCAATACACGGTCGAAGAGAGCCATCCTTCTTACCCACAAAGAAGAATCCTGCCCCCAGGGGTGATGACGAGGGACGAACGAGACCAGCAGCTAGGGACTCCTTGATGTAGGTCTCCAAAGCCTCACGTTCAGGTCGGGAGATACTGTATAACCTTCCCTTGGGGTAGACAGCTCCAGGGAACAGGTTGATGGCACAATCATATGGTCGGTGGGGAGGGAGTGACAGAGCCTTCTGCTTACTGAAAACTTCCCCCAAATCGTGATATGTCTCGGGAACCAGGGACAAATCTGGGGGTTTAGCCTCGATCACCTGACTGGGAACTGAATGGGGACAGGCAGTCTTGAGACAGTTAGCATGACAATCAAGGCTCCAACTCGTTACCTTGCCCGTCACCCAATCGAACGTGGGATTGTGTTCCTTCAGCCAGGGGTATCCAAGGACCAGAGGAACATGGGAAGACGGCAGAATGAAGAATGAAATCATCTCAGAATGATTCCCCGACAACAGCATCTTAACCGGTTCAGTCCTCATCGTGATACGTGCCAGACTACTGCCGTCCAGAGTGGTAGCTTCAATGGCTTCCGGCAATTGCTCCTTGGAAAGCCCCAGCTGTTCCACCAACTCGGCATCTAGAAAGCTTCCATCGGCACCTGAATCGATAAAAGCGTTAATCGCTAAGCTCTGATTCCTGTTCATAAGGGTAGCCGGAAACGGGGTCTGACAGAGGTATTGAGAGGTCGAAACTGGCTCGCTAAAAGTCCTCCCAACTTTAGCGAGCCGCGCAGTTTGACGACCGCCGGGAACCAGTGGCGAGGTAATGTCCCGAACCACCACAGTAGAGGCAACCGTTAGTCCTACGTCTGTGTTGGCGCTCCTCCTTGGTTAACCCGTGCCGCCCCACTTGCATGGGTTCAGAATCGGGAGACAGAACCTCTCCACTAATCCTGTGTGGTGGCCGATGATCGGCGTATTCTGATCCAATCCCCGACCCGACTGGAACCTGAGAAGCTGATCGGTTGGACGGAACCCATTGCTTCTCCCTCCTTCGCTCTCGGACTCGATTATCCACCCGAATAGACAAGGCTACCAAGCTGTCCAGGTCACTAGGCTCCGGATAGGAGATCAACTCATCCTTGAGCTGCTCCGCCAGACCCTGGTAAAAGGCCGCTTGCAGAGACTCCTCATTCCACCCACTCTCCACAGCCAACGTCTTGAACTCGATCACGAAGTCGGCCACGCTGCGAGTTCCTTGGCGAAGCGAAAACAGGCGCCTAGCTGCGTCCCTCCCTCGGACGGAATGGTCGAAGAGCTTCCTCATCTCGGCCGTGAACCCCTGGTATGAAGCCATGCAGGGATCCTGTCGTTCCCAAACGGCTGAAGCCCACTCCAGCGCTCGACCACGCAGCAACTCAATCACAAAGGCTATCCTAGCCTTGTCTGTGGCATAAGAGTAGGGCTGTAGATCGAACACTAATCCACACTGCATAAGGAAGGAACGGCATCTTCCCAGCTCCCCCTCATATTTATCCGGCGTCGGAACCTTGGGCTCACGGAAGGACACAGCTCCAGAAGCGGCAGGCGAGATGGGTGAAACCGGTAGTGGATCCTCCACCGGAAACTTGCGTTGGTTCTGGACCTCCGTCAGACCGGTAGAAAGGTTCCGAACTGACAACGCGATCTCCTGTAGTACCGTGCTATGATGGCCCAACATCTTCTCCTGCTGGGTAATGGCATGGCGAACAGAGTCCAGGTCCGCTGGGTTCATTACTGGCCGGATCGTTCTGTCACGAGTTACAAAGCCAGAACCCAGAAGCAGACCAGGACAAGGTAAGTTGAAACGAAGGTGAGTGTTTATTTACAAATTCAAGAGTGATGCTGAATAATCCAGGGAACAGAGCGGGCGGCGTTGATTAGTTGTTGGGGGTGCAGTGGTTGATCCCATCATGGGTCGGCAGCCGCCGACCACCAGGCAGAGGTTGGATGAAGGTTCCGGACGGGTGACTGCAGATGGAACAAAACGGAGGTAAGTAAACAACAAACCAACAAGGTGCAAAAACAACAAAACTAACGCTAGGCTCTAAGACTGATACTCTGGTAAACCTACTGTTCATGGCTAACGATCCGGCAGGGAATGGATGTTAGGCCAGAGCCTAAGAAGGGTGATGATCAGGACCAGGTGTGCAGATTGCTGATGGGATGCAGGTGCGGAAATCAAGAGAGCTCCCCGGAGCGTTCCAGAACCCTCGGGAAACTGGAGATCACGAACAGAAAAACTAGTCCACAGACAGGACCCGACTCAGACTGCCGGGATCGTTACAGACAGTCCATCATATTCTTCAGACAAAAATAATAGTAACATTTGCAAAGGCATTTGTGTGCAGTCGTTATACAGTTACAGCTACACAGCATTCAGCGGTTTATAAATCATTGTGATAGTGAACTTATCTGGATGGTTTCGAAGTCATGGGGTTTCTATCAATAAGCACGCAGTTTCTGAGTCCCAAATGGCACCCTATTCCCTATATAGTGCACTATTTTTGACCAGAGCCCTGTGGAGAGCAGTCAGTGATGTCAATTGACTATCCCCAGGTTATGGAATCAGATACCTTTCTCTGCAGGTGACTGCCTGGAATCACTGTATGATTAACAGACAGAGACCCAAACGTACTGTATAGCATGACAGGCCCAGTAATGCAAACGACAGACAGACAGCTGCGTGGTACTTATCATTAGTCTGCAACAGCCTTAACAGATGCTGACAGGTGTCAAGGCTGTTGAACCCATATGAGTCAGCACAACACACACACACACACACACACACACACACACACACACACACACGTGCGCACAGCGCCCACACAGACACAGACACAGACACACACACACACTGTAATTAATTGCTGTTTTACAGGGTTAATGTAATTCTGGATGTCTGTGAGAGATGAACACTATCGATTTAGTTCCTGCTTAAGAACAGTGGAATACATTACAATACCTTACAACAAACAACCAAACGAACAAACAGATTATATGGTAATAATACAGTAATATGTAATCTGAAAATAATGTTTAAATCATATAAGGCTTAAAACCTCTAAATGTCTTAGCCGTTGAATTTGTATTGCATTAGGTCTTTACTACTATAGCCCATAAAAACGCATTGCATAACACGTTCATAAATACAAAAAAACACAGTAAAAAAAAGAAATAATAAGAAATAAGGTTTTGAAGTGTTTTAGTTTTTTCTGACACATATTTACCCCTTATTGAAGAGAAAAGAAAAAAAATTAACAGCCATTGGTTGTGGTACTTTGATTATTAATTTTTTGCATGATACTACTTGGAAAAAAGTGGCAATATTTGGAGAATAAAGTGGCAATATTTGACCTTCTAGTTACAAAGAAAAAGCCATATCTCAGACTGCCCATCTTAATCTTTTATTTTTATTGGCCAGTCTGAGATATGGCTTTTTCTTTGCAACTCTGCCTAGAAGGTCAGCATCCCGGAGTCGCCTCTTCACTGTTGACGTTGAGACTGGTGTTTTGCGGGTACTATTTAATGAAGCTGCCAGTTGAGGACCTGTGAGGAGTCTGTTTCTCAAACTAGACACTCTAATGTATTTGTCCTCTTGCTCAGCTGTGCACTGGGGCCTCCCACTCCTCTTTCTATTCTGGTTAGAGCCAGTTTGCGCTGTTCTGTGAAGGGAGTAGTACACAGCGTTGTACGAGATCTTCAGTTTCTTGGCAATTTCTCGCATGGAATAGCCTTCATTTCTCAGAACAAGAATAGACTGACGAGTTTCAGAAGAAAGTTATTTGTTTCTGGCCATTTTGAGCCTGTAATCGAACCCACAACTGCTGATGCTCCAGATACTCAACTAGTCTCAAGAAGGCCAGTTTTATTGCTTCTTTAATCAGCACAACAGTTTTCAGCTGTGCTAACATAATTGCAAAAGGGTTTTCTAATGATCAATTAGCTTTTTTAAATGATAAACTTGGATTAGCAAACGCAACGTGCCATTGGAACACAGGACGATGGTTGCTGATAATGGGCCTCTGTATGCCTATGTAGATATTCCATTAACAATCAGCCGTTTCCAGCTACAATAGCCATTTACAACATTAACAATGTCTACACTGTATTTCTGATTAATTTGATGTTATTTTAATGGGGAACAAACATTTTTTTATTTAGAAAACAAGGACATTTCTAAGTGACCCCAAACTTTTGAACGGTAGTGTATATTGCATTATTTTATGGCTGGGTATGACACCTACATAAGAGTGTCAAAACCCACATTTATTCAAATATGTTTTTTCCCTGCCAAGAAGTTTCCTTTCGTTTGAAAGTTTGTTTCTTAAGTCCTTTGTTGTTGTTGTAATTAATTATTTACAGTCATGTTTGTTTTTCATCATATTTGAAATAACTTGTTGAAAATACACTTTATGACACTGTCATAAAGCATTATGACCATCCTGTGTCACTTTACTTCGACTAAGGAAATACACTTTATGACACTGGCAAGAAGCATTGTGACCATCATAATCATAATCATATAAGCCAGATAGTCCTATCAGTCATCAGTCGAAAAGCGGGTGTCTTGTCCTGCTCCTCAAATCTGCTCCTGCATTCACCCTAGTCATCAGAAATAGAGCACTGGGTACATGTCTGACATCAATGTGTGCACAATTACAATTATAATTTAATATGGTCAATTTCAGAACATTTTATATAACATAAACATACTGTTGACAAGGAGACTATGGTGTAATGGAATGTTTTGCCTTGTGTGGTAGATTTTGTGGGTTTTGACACTCTTATGTAGGTTTCATAACCAGCCATAAAAGAACTACCGTTGTAGGTTTTGTGGGTTTTGACACTCTTATGTAGGTGTCATAACCAGCCATAGAAAAACGCAATATATGTCACAACATGTCTAAATATATGTGTCATGACAGTGTTATGACCATATTATGACAGGTTATGACAAGTTATGTCAGCTGTTATGACATATTATGACATGGTTAGGACTGTGACGCTGGGTGTCACGTAAAGTGTTACCATATATTCAAACAGTGCCTCAGATTAGCTGGTTTGCGGATGCAGGAGTGGTCCTTGAGTGGCCTCTCCTCCTACAGACACTTGCGTAAAACCCCTGCTTCATTGTTCATTCCTCCCGCAGCCATTGGACAGGCCTATAATTTACTTTAATTTGCCTACTGTAACGTATGATTAGCCTACAGGTTAGGGTGCTAAATCTAGTGGGCCTCTATAGGTTTATAATGGGCTGCAAAATAGCGGTGTTGTAGCGAATTTGGAGCGCAGCTTGACATGGGACACCTACACACGCATAGCCCCCAGTCTCCAGGATCCCAAGATAATGTGTTTAATTGGGTGTGCTCACGTAGCCAACATAGCCTTTGTTTGTGCTCATAACACACCATGGCTGTTAGCAGAGTGTATGCCTATAGTGTGTGTGTGTGTGTATATGTGTGTGTGTGTGTGTGTGTGTGTGTGTGTGTGTGTGTGTGTGTGTGTGTGTGTGTGTGTGTGTGTGTGTGTGTGTGTGTGTGTGTGTGTGTGTGTGTGTGTGTCTGTGTGTGTGTGTGTGTGTGTGTGTGTCTGTGTGTGTGCGCGTGTGTGTGTGTGCGCGTGTGTGCGTGTGTGTGTGTGTGTGTGTGTGTGTGTGTGTGTGTGTGCGCGTGTGTGTGTGTGTGAGTTATTAGATCATTAGATTGATAAGCATGAGTGCGTAGTGACGCCTGTTTGAACGAGTGTTTTAGATCATTAGCTTGATGGCCATTAGTTTGTTTTGCCCCTACTTTTTACTGCCCACACACACACATACACCTGCATACACACACACAACCTGGCCATCTCTACCTATGTATGTAACCACGGTTCCTCCTTCTGAAAATAATCTGTGGCATAACCTTTTCCAGGTCCTAATACTTATACTGTAATAATATGGTTATTATGTGCTAAAAGATTACTTAAGCCAATTCTAAAGCATAGTTTCACCAGGTCGTCTACCTGCAGGCATTTCAACGGTGGTGGGCGTGCACAGCAAAAGGGAGCCAGGGAGACATGCACTTAAACAAATCCCTTACGTTTATCTTGAAATATAACTGAGGCCTCCCAATTTAGCAGGAAATCAACATTGGAACAAAAACACTTCACTCACATCTCTGGAGTGACAGATGGACTGTGGCACTCAGATGGTGCTTTTTGTAAACACGACACCTCAGTGCCTTAGAGCTGACATGTGCTGTCCCGATCAGTAATTGGACAGATTTGTAGATCCTTCCGCATGATTGGATCCGTGGCAGCGGATCTGGCCTCCCGTGGAGAGTTTGATTCGGGCTAAAAGACCCCTGATCTGTTTGAGCACATTCAGAAATGACTGTTTCTTTGTGACTGTAAAATCTGCATTAGGCTGGCATTAATGGTATAGGATATACATTAGCCTTGATGGCACCGTAATCACCATGGCACATACCCTTTCCCTCCACTGATCCAGACAATACACACAGCTGAAGAACAGATCTGCCTTAGTCCTGTTTTACACTGGGTCTTATGACATCCCTCCATCTCCTCTGTGTACCTTTGATAGTTAGATCTTTCTGTAATTACACCCAAACTGAATGGTACCATTAGAACCATGAATGGAGCATCGAAGTGTTTGGTATGTTTGTCCTCATTGATTCATATACCATGACTGTAGAATAGAATAGAAAAGAATAGACAGGAAGAGATACATTTCTCGGCATCCCACCGCATTACAACACTTTAAAAACTGTTGTTTTGACTACACAGGAAAATCTGAAATGTTAAACTAACTCGCTGTAGTGTTCATTTTAACACTATTGCAGGTGTGTATATGCATCCACTCTCAACAGAGCGAATTTCACACTTTCAAAAGTGTTCAAGTGTTAACATTAAGACAGTGTTTCTGTAACCCTATACAGAATAGAAAATGTACACTGGCTGTGTGAAATTCACAATATCACTGGAGTGAACTAATTAGTATTTCACTCTACTATAATGAAATGGTGTATGGAGTAAAGCTATATTTGCATATTTCCCAGGATGCCTTTTCTTTTTGAGTGAATTGTAGAGTTACCACCCATGACTATACTGTTAGTGGCACAGACATGGTTGTTGAATACTTTCCTTTATAAGTCCAATGGCTTTCACCAAGTGAGTTCCAAGGCGAATGTTATCATTAAAATCAAAGTATGACAATACACTGTACATTACATACTGTATATCATAAGGACTTTGATGGCCTAGTTTTATCCTAACTCAGTGGTGTTAGGAAACTCCTGGTTTACAGGCCACATCAGGCTTGCAAGTCACTTTATGCTGGCTTGCAAAGTGATGTGTAATCCAGACAGTGTTAGGATATCCAACCATTGGAATATTTATTCTCCCGCCACCTGCATTCAGAATGACTATCAGGATAATGGAATTTGGTAAAGGAGGCTACCTAAACCATTTAAACTGGAACAACCATTTCAGTAACGGGTGCAATAAATCTAACTAACTGATTGGATTAGTTTACAAACATTTTATTGATGTATCTTTGTGTAGCATAAGATTAATCAATCAATCAATGTACATGCAAAAACACAGATGTGAAAAACAATCCTAAAAAATAAACCTGTAGTAAAGCATGCTGGGAAATATGATAATGATGGGCCTGGATTTGATGGGACTGTTTTATGATCCACATTGTAAAGGAATAACTATGGTTATTAACACCAACACTGGGGGTTATTTTACACCACAGTCTTAATTTCAATCTTGCAGAGTGCATTTAACTCCTGAATCAACACTAGAAATGTAACAATGAAAAATCACACTTTCCAATTTGCTGTGTAGTGTGTAGACTGATGTGGTTGAGGTCTGCTTTGATTACTGTGTTCTGTTGTTGGAGTCTTTAGGACACATGCGGACGTTCGCATAATGACAATGAATAGGAATGGTGCGTATCTCTCCAAAGGGCACTAATGCTGACGCACGACTTTGACTGCGGTGAAGATGACTTGGAGGCGAATCTCTAATAAGTTGCTCAGAGTCATTCACTGCGGAGCTGAAAGGAGAGATGAAAAGCAGCAACGTGCGTGCGTTGTCACTCCTTTTTCCATCATTTGCTGCCCACGGTGAATAGCAGCGCGGCGCGGCTGCTGCTGCGCACAAACACACAGACCCAGGCGTGCGCTCCCTCCAATCCACACGTTTTCATCTCTATCTCGTTCATTCCGGTTCCAGTGACCGACCAGGGGTGACAGAAAACGGCTCTGTGAACATCACCATTCAGCAATGCATTATAACGAGCATTAGTGGCAGTAGGAGCAATGTGGGGCTGACAGGAGCTATGGTCAAGCTGCTGCGCTAGGCTAGGGGCGAAGAAGGCGGAATGAACACAGAGGTGGCGGGGCTTTCTCTCCTCAGTGAAGTGGATTGTTAAATGTTCCTTTCTCTTCCTTTGACGAACATGCTTTATTTTCAGCTGGTGATCATGGCGGGGACGGTCATGCTGGCATACTACTTCGAGTACACTGACACGTTCAACGTGCACGTCCAAGGGTTCTTCTGCTATGACAATGTCTACGCGAAGCCGTACCTCGGACCAGAGGAGTCCAGCGCGATCCCTCCCGCTCTACTGTATGCGCTCGTGGCAGGGGTCCCTACACTTGTGGTGAGTTTGTCTATATTCACTATTTCTATGATGTGGGTATATTTGAATAGGATCCAGAAGTATGCTGTTAAGATTTTTCAGAAAAAAATCTACCAGAGGTTAACGTTCGATAGCCTAATTTCAGTTACAATTGTTTAATTTGCTTGTCGATTGGAAATGAACTTGCATAATGCAATCGATGAAAATACACTCTGCTTAGAATATAAACACTTGCAGACAGCAATTGATTCCTGTCTCGAGTTGCCATAGCAAGCAATTACTGTAGCTTATACAAGTTGCTTCAGACTGGCATTTCATGTTACTGACCCTCAAGAAACTGTACTCTGTATCTTTAAATCAGGACCATTAATTCATAGAAAAATAAAGGCCTAGATCAAACATGCAAAATAGTTATAAAATCAGTACAAGGCTAAAAGTCTTATATCAGTGGTGGCACAACACACATGTATAGGGGCAATAATACTCTTAAACAGATTTAGGTGCCTATATATGATTAAAGTTTCGCTAGGCTCAACTAAACCAACCTTGGGAGCCATGCAGTCTTTGATGCCAGACAGGCTTCATTACAATGCCCTGCTCTATTTTCTGGTTTCATTAACTAGATTATGTCCTCATTCCATTCAAGCTGTCAACATGCAGCTTCTGCACTCTCTGCAGACAGTAGTGCTGCGCCCCAAATGTCACCCTATTCCCTATATAGTGCACTACTTTCGTTTTGACGAGAGGGCTCAAGTGTAAAGTAGTGCACGGGAATAGGGTGCCATTTCAGACCCAGCCTAGGTCTGTGGTCTATAGAAAGGGTGTTCTAGTCCAGGGGTATTCAACTCTTACAAGGGCCAGAGCCTGCTGGTTTTCTGTTCTACCTGATAATTAATTGCCCCCACCTGGTATCCCAGGTCTAAATCAGTCACTGATTAGAGGGGAACAATGAACAAACACAGTGGAACCGGCTTCTAGGTCTAGAGTTGAGTTTGAGGGTTCTAGTCAATGGGTGATGTAGTTCTAGTGATACATTCTTCTTTAAAAAATGCCACTGACTGTATATTTTCCATTCATAGGTCAGGTTATGGCTATAGTCCAGTTATTTTTATACAGTATGTGCATGCATGGAACTGACTGTACACAGAGTTCTTCCTCTTTTGACACCTGTACCTGACTTTTCTTGTATAGACAAATCACAACACCCACATACTGCATCCCACACACTTCCAGAACAGTCAGGAACCTAATATAGAAACCATAGATAATATAGCAGGCTCTATGACAGAAACTCTCTCCTTCAAAACACTGTAGAATGCAGGCTAATACATCAGCCGTAACAATGATAATTCTGTAGGCTATACTTTACTCTTACCACCCCAGATACTGAGTGAAGGATTGTGTCTCAGGTTAATGATCACAATTTGTAATATATTTAATAACAAGGTTTAATAATGCTTTAGAACATCAACTCAAGTTTCTGTATTTGAAAAGTGTTAAATGAAGATTGATGGTTCTTTCTGCAAGCCAAACCCAATATGGTTTCTGGCCACTGTTCTCCATGCAGGATGACATTCATGCCTCTGCAGATGACAAGCATTTGATGGACAGGATGCCCATAGCGGTCATTCCCTCTAGCCTACAATGCAGCGTTTGTTCCCTATTCCTGAAAGAGGTTATCACTGGCATATTTTAGAGGTTGCTGCTTGTCAGGATTCCCTGTTGGACTGAGTGTAGAGGATCATATGGTTGTAAGTCCTATCTGACTGGCATCTCCAGTCTCCAATGCATTCAGATGCATTGTGCGTTCATTTAAATATTTCAGATCCCATCCACCATTTTTCGATTTGTCTGACATTATTTTTTACACTTTGTTAAGTCGAGGATGGTGTTGAGACATATGATTATTTCAATGTTGTAGTGTAAGTGTGATGCTCATAAACAACATTAAGTTCTTACAGTTCACTAACGTTGAGGTTATCTAAAATATACAATTGTATTATCCCAAAAACTTTTGTTGATATATTCTATGTTGAATATCTAGTCGTTATACGAGAGAGCACTGACCGAATATCGGGTTTTGTGGTAACAGGTACACACACGCGCACTAAACCAACTGAGTGAAAGTGTCTGTAAGATGGATGATGACCTAAACAGAATCACACATTCAGTTCCATCCCAGGCTGGATGAAAACCTCTTTTGGTGCCACGTAGGTGTGTGTGTGTGTGTGTGTGTGTGTGTGTGGTGATCTATTACAAAGCAGTGTTGGCAGAGAAGATACTGCCTCCTTAAAATGTGCTGCTCAGAAATGTCTTATTGGATTTACAGTGGAAGTAAAAGCAGAGCATTCTGATTGGTCGGCAGAAGGTGTACTGAAGTTTAATAGACATGGGGTTGCCTATATATTGTAATTGGTATGTACAGCAGGTAGACACTAAAACTGTAAGTGCTGCAGACTTTCTTGGCACCCTATTCCCTATGCAGTGCACTAGTTTTGACCAGGGACCATTTGGAACATGGACCCTGGTCAAAAACAGTGCACTACAAAGGGATTAGGTTGCCTTTTGGGACTCAGCATAGATTGAGCAGGCCAGTTGCAGTGCGCTGTAGTTGTCATGTCTACCATGCACAATCCTACATACAATATCCCTTTACATTGATCTTTTGAATTAAGAAATTGGTTGACTGCCATTTGGCATAATCAAAACATCCCAGAAATATTAATGTATTTAAAATGATCAATTTGTTTGATAATCGCCAGACATGTAAACCACATTAAGATGTAAATACTCCTATCGTTTAGATTAGAAGTATCAGGTTATAAGTATTTATAAGTATGGTGTGTGTGTGGATCATATATTGGAATGTAACTGTTAAGAGTTTATAATCAATGTTTGATGAATGTCTTTACATGGGATTAGAGAATGTGTGCGTGTTTGGATTAGACAAAAAAAGCATGACAACGAACATAGTGGTTGATTCTAAACAAAAGAAAACAACACATGTATGCGCACACAAACACACACACACACACACAAACACACTGCCATTGTTAGTGCCTAATTTAATGACAGTCAGCGGATAAACTCAGACTCTTTGGTGAATCAAATTAGATTGATTGCAGTTTAGCCAACACTGCATATTGGCGGTTGAAGTCTGGGGTAAGTAAGAAAGTTTCAATCCAATCGTGCATTAGCCTGGAACACTACATTGTGGTACATACTGTAGTACCCATGGTATTAAACAAATGTCTGCAACACTAGACCTGTTGCAGTTCAGTTTTAATTAAAGTTGTACTTGTTCTTCTACTTACTTATCCAGAGGTGTAACACAGTGTAAGAGACTGTATTTCTACAGACACTAATAAATACTGCATTCTCCCTACACTGCAACAGTTTGATCTCAGACGCAGTTTACTCAGAACTTCTCACCACTTGCATGGAAGTAGTGAAAATTGTAGTTAGGCGTTTTAGCAGAGCATAGCTGAGTTGTGGTGAATGTCTTTAAAACAGCGCTCGCTTCTTGACACACCACTTAAAGAGACAGCATGAATAATGCAAGGTAGAGATACAGTCGGCCTTATGCTTATTCCTACCGTCTGATTGCAACATTTAGCAATTTCTGCATAATGGGTTTGAACTTTTTGGGTGGAAAAATGTTTTCTCAAACTCTCAAGGAAAGATTATATGATGTCATTTATTCAAAGAGAGTACTACTGTTCTAGTTGTTGATTTAGCCCACATTGAATGCTTTGAATTCAGCGTATTGGGTATGTAGGGCAATGGTATCTTTTCCTTCCTTCATAGCTCCTAATTTCAGTTTGATGGTGGGTTGATGAGTATCATGGTATGTAGGTTGGCTGTTGGCTACTGAAAATAAATAAATAATTGATCATAATAAATAAATAATTCTCATTTTTCTTCCAAGCCAATCAGTGATTCTGTTCTGCTGCAAGTCCTATTAACCCCTGGGGTTTGGTTGTGGTTAAAAAACCCTTACCGCTCAATCTCAACCGCCATCTTTTATTTATGACCAATATGCAAATCTCCATCTTCATTTAAGAACAAGTGATTAGCATTTCAGGGCACACAATGGTTTAGCTTAGGGTTATGAAATATCATTGTGTGGTGGTGATGTGCTTAAAAAGTCATGAGAGAGAGCGAGAGAGAGATGGGGGGGGCTTAGCCCAAGAGCAAGGAGCAACAACCCCACAGCTAGCTAGCTAACTTTCAAAGGATTAATATTCAGAGTATATATCTTTCCTCATATGAAACACTTCAATAACCCTCACTAATAACCTCCAATGTGATGGGTCTAGCTCATCAAAATGGAATACAGTTGGACTGATGGCTGCCTTGAAGCCTGCCTGCCTGACTGTCTGACTGCCTGACTAACTGACTGCCTGACTGACTGCATGGACAACTTCAAATATCCTTCGTCCAGCCAGTGACTTAGCCTCTCAGTGCCAAACATATTAGGATACAATGGACAAACATATCACACCAGGTTTACTACTTCAGGTCTAGATGAAGACGTATTGAGTCATATTGTCCTCTTAGGCCACCAGAGAGAGGGCTAGTTAAACAAACACCATTTTGCTCTCCTCTCACCCTGGACCTGACAGGCTTTAGAAGTCACAGGGAAACTGGGACAAATGGCCTCAGTCGCTAAGGGAACAGTAGTTGGCATTTAGCGGCTCCTCTCTGTGTGTGTGTGTTAGCGCTGAGAAGGACGTCTGGATGGAGACATGGTTGGCCTGTTAGGCCGTGGCGGTCGCGCTCCCACGTCATGGTGATGCGATGCTAAGTGATGTTACTGGGCCAGGGTAGCAGAGTGACCGTTACCCATCTGCATCTCAGTTCACAGCTGTGTGTGTGTGTGTGTGTGTGTGTATATGTGTGTATATGTGTGTGTGTGTATATGTGTGTATGTGTGTGTGTGTGTTAAACGACATACACCTCTGCATCAGCATGGGGCAATGGTAGTATTGGATTCCACATCACTGTTGGCACGCACACACACACACAGCACAAGGGTCAGTTTGATGGTGTTAAAGACAGTATCGATCAAGGGCCAGGCCTAACACCAACAAGGAAATAAATGCATTCACATCACATCAGCAAAACCTAGAATGCCAGCTGAGCAAAACACCATAAAACAGCATAGTAATGTCAGTGTAAGCAGACACAGACAGCCACACTAACTAGTTAAACTGCTGTCTTCATACTACTTAGATACTGTAACATACTGTAATTGCTCTTGACTGTAATTTAGGCTATAGGCACTGTGGTTATGGAATAAGAAGTGGTATTGTAATTGTGACAGGGTGAGCAATGCAGTTTGTGTCATATCTTAGCATGGAGCCTATTTAACTCAGAGTATTATCAGTAATTGGAGATGAGCTGCTCTCCAACATAATGTCTGGTTTCAGTTCTATCAGCAAGATCAAATGCTATTAACCTGCCTTTTATATGTACTACATACTAAGTTCCCTATATGAATGAAATTGAATGCTTATTTACAAGCCCTTTCCCAACAATGCAGAGTTAAAGAGTAAGAAAAATTAGCAAAAAATTAAAAAGGAAATAGTAACACAGTAAAATAACAATAACGAGACTATACAGTGCCTTCGGAAAGTATTCAGACCCCTTGACTTTTTCCACATTTTGTTACGTTACAGCCTTATTCTGAAATGGATTAAATAAATAAAAATCCTCAGCAATCTACACACAATACCCCATAATGACAAAGCGAAAATTCAACAGAAATTCAGACCCTTTGCTATGAGACTCGAAATTGAGCTCAGGTGCATCCTATTTCCATTGATCATCCTTGAGATGTTTCTACAACTTGATTGGAGTCCACCTGTGGTAAATTCAATTGATTGGACATAATTTGGAAAGGCACACACATGTACAGTGGGGAAAAAAAGTATTTAGTCAGCCACCAATTGTGCAAGTTCTCCCACTTAAAAAGATGAGAGAGGCCTGTAATTTTAATCATAGGTACACGTCAACAATGACAGACAAAATGAGAAAAAACTATCCAGAAAATCACATTGTAGGATTTGTAATGAATTTATTTGCAAATTATGGTGGAAAATAAGTATTTGGTCAATAACAAAAGTTTCTCAATACTTTGTTATATACCCTTTGTTGGCAATGACACAGGTCAAACGTTTTCTGTAAGTCTTCACAAGGTTTTCACACACTGTTGCTGGTATTTTGGCCCATTCATCCATGCAGATCTCCTCTAGAGCAGTGATGTTTTGGGGCTGTCGCTGGGCAACACGGACTTTCAACTCCCTCCAAAGATTTTCTATGGGTTGAAATCTGGAGACTGGCTAGGCCACTCCAGGACCATGAAATGCTTCTTACGAAGCCACTCCTTCGTTGCCCGGGCGGTGTGTTTTGGATCATTGTCATGCTGAAAGACCCAGCCACGTTTCATCTTCAATGCCCTTGCTGATGGAAGGAGGTTTTCACTCAAAATCTCACGATACATGGCCCCATTCATTCTTTCCTTTACGGATCAGTCGTCCTGGTCCCTTTGCAGAAAAAACAGCCCCAAAGCATGATGTTTCACCCCCATGCTTCCAGTAGGTATGGTGTTCTTTGGATGCAACTCAGCATTCTTTGTCCTCCAAACACGACGAGTTGAGTTTTTACCAAAAAGTTATATTTTGGTTTCATCTGACCATATGACATTCTCCCAATCCTCTTCTGGATCATCCAAATGCACTCTAGCAAACTTCAGACGGGGCTGGACATGTACTGGCTTAAGCAGGGGGACACGTCTTGCACTGCAGGACTTGAGTCCCTGGCGGCGTAGTGTGTTACTGATGGTAGGCTTTGTTACTTTGGTCCCAGCTCTCTGCAGGTCATTCACTAGTTCCCCCCGTGTGGTTCTGGGATTTTTGCTCACCGTTCTTGTGATCATTTTGACCCCACGGGGTGAGATCTTGCGTGTAGCCCCAGATCGAGGGAGATTATCAGTGGTCTTGTATGTCTTCCATTTCCTAATAATTGCTCCCACAGTTGATTTCTTCAAACCAAGCTGCTTACCTATTGCAGATTCAGTCTTCCCAGCCTGGTGCAGGTCTACAATTTTGTTTCTGGTGTCCTTTGACAGCTCTTTGGTCTTGGCCATAGTGGAGTTTGGAGTGTGACTGTTTGAGGTTGTGGACAGGTGTCTTTTATACTGATAACAAGTTCAAACAGGTGCCATTAATACAGGTAACGAGTGGAGGACAGAGGAGCCTCTTAAAGAAGAAGTTACAGGTCTGTGAGAGCCAGAAATCTTGCTTGTTTGTAGGTGACCAAATACTTATTTTCCACCATAATTTGCAAATAAATTTATAAAAATCCTACAATGTGATCTTCTGGATATTTTTTTCTCAATTTGTCTGTCATAGTTGACGTGTACCTATGATGAAAATTACAGGCCTCTCTCATCTTTTTAAGTGGGAGAACTTGCACAATTGATGGCTGACTAAATACTTTTTTTCCCCACTGTATATATAAGGTCCAACAGTTGACAGTGCATGTCAGAGCAAAAACCAAGCCATGAGGTTGAAGGAATTGTCCGTAGAGCTCAGAGACAGGATTGTTTCGAGGCACAGATCTGGGGAAGGGTACCAGAAAATGTCTGCAGCATTGAAGGTCCCCAAGAACACAGTGGCCTCCATCATTCTTAAATGGAAGAATCTTCCTAGAGCTGGCCGCCCAGCCAAATTGGGCAATCGGTTGAGAAGGCCCTTGGTCAGGGAGGTAATCAACAACCCGATGGTCACTCTGACAGAGCTCTAGAGTTCCTCTGTGGAGATGGGAGAAACTTCCAGAAGGACAACCATCTCTGCAGCACTCTACCAATCAGGCCTTTGTGGTAGAGTGGCCAGACAGAAGCCACTCTTCAGTAAAAGGCACATGACAGCCCACTTGGAGTTTGCCAAAAGGCACCTAAAGACTCTCAGACCATGAGAAACAAGATTCTCTGGTCTGATGAAACCAAGATTGAACTATTATGCCTGAATGCCAAGCATCACGTCTGGAGGAAACCTGGCACCATCCCTAAGTTGAAGCATGGTGGTGGCAGCGTCATGCTGTGGGGAGGTTTTTCAGCAGCAGGGACTGGGAGACTAGTCAGGATCGAGGCAATGATGAATGGAGCAAAGTACAGAGATGAAAACCTGCTCCAGAGCGCTCAGGACCTCAGGCTGGGACAAAGGTTTACCTTCCAACAGGACAACGACCCTAAGCACACAGCCAAGACAACGCAGGAGTGGCTTCGGGACTAGTCTCTGAATGTCCTTGAGTGGCCCAGCCAGAGCCCGGACTTAAACCCAATCTAACATCTCTGGAGAGACCTGTAAATAGCTGTGCAGCAATGCTCCCCATCCAACCTGACAGAGCTTGAGAGGATCTGCAGAGAAGAATGGGAGAAACTCCCATTGTAGCGTCATACCCAAGAAGACTTGATGCTGTAATTGCTGCCAAAGGCACTTCAACATAGTACTGAGTAAAGGGTCTGATTACTTATGTAAATGTGATGTTTCAGTTTTGTATTTTTAATACATTTGCAAAAATTCTGAAACACTATTTTTGCTTTGTCATTATGGGGTATTGTGTGTAGATTGATGTGGAAAATAAACAATATAATCAATTTTAGAATAAGTAATGTAACAAAATGTTGAAAAAGTCAAGGGGTCTGAATACTTTCTGAAGGCACTGTATACAAGGAGTACCGGTACAGAGTAATGTGCAGGGGTACAAGGTAGTTGAGGTAATTGAGGTAATATGTACGTGTAGGTAGGGGTAAAAGTGACCAGGCAATCAGGATAGATAATAGCAGTAGCAGCAGCATATTTGAAGAGTGTGAAAGAGTGTCTATGTGTGAGTGTGTGTGTGGCGTCAATATGCATGTGTGTTTTGTGTGTGTTAGCGCATGAATTGTGTGTGTATGTGTGTGTGTTGGAGTGTCAGTGTAGTAGGTGTTATGGTGTGGGTAGAGTCCAGTGAGTGTGCATAGAGACGGTGCAAGAGAGCAAATAAAAAGGGGGTCAATGCAAATAGTCAGGGTAGCCCTCTGTAGTGCCTTACGGTCGAGTGCCAAGCAGTTGCCATACCAAGCGGTGATGCAGCCAGTCAAGATGCTCTCAATGGTGCAGCTGTAGAACTTTTTAAGGATCTGAGGGCCCATGCCAAATATTTTCAGCCTCCTGAACCATGATAGGTTCTTAGTGATTTGGACACCGGGGAACTTTCAGCTCTCGACCCGCTCCACTACAGCCCTGTCGATGTGAATGGGGGCGTGCTCGGCCCTCCGTTTCCTGAAGTCCACGATCAGCTCCTTGGTCTTGCTGACACTGATGGAGAAATTGTTGTCCTTGCACCACACTGCCAGGTCTCTGACCTCCTCCCTATAGGCTGTCTCATCGCCGTCGGTGATCAGGCCTACCACTGTCGTGTCATCAGAAAACGTAATGATGGTGTTGGAGTCGTGCGCATCAATGCAGTCGTGGGTGAACAGGGAGTACAGGAGCGGACTAAGCACGCACCCCTGAGGGGCCCCCGTGTTGAGGGTCAGCAGGGCGGATGTGTTGTTGCCTACCCTCACCACCTGGGGTGTCCCGTCAGGAAGTCCAGGATCCAGTTGCAAAGGTAGGTGTTCAGTCCCAGGGTCCTTAGCTTAGTGATGAGCTTGGAGGGAACTATAGTGTTGAACGCTGAGCTGTAGTCAATGAACAGCATTCTTACTTAGGTGTTCCTTTTGTCCAGGTGGGAAAGGGCAGTGTGGAGTGCAATAGAGATTGCGTCATCTGTAGATCAGTTGGGGCGGTATGCGAATTGGAGTGGATCCAGGGTGTCTGTGATGATGGTGTTGATGTGAGCCATGACCAGCCTTTCAAATAATTTCATGGCTACAGATGTGAGTGCTACGGACGATAGTTATGTAGACAAGTTACCTTGGCGTTCTTGGGTACAGGGACTATGGTGATCTGCTTGAAACATGTAAGTATTAGAGAGAGAGTCAGAGAGAGGTTGAAAATATCAGTGAAGACACTTGTCAGCTGGTCAGCTCATGCTCTGAGTACGTGTCCTGGTAATCTGTTTGGCCCTGTGGCCTTGTGAATGTTAACCTGTTTAAAGGTCTTACTCACATCGGCTACGGAGAGTGTGATCACACAGCTGGTGCTCTCATGCATGGTTCAGTGTTGCTAGCCTTGAAGCGTGCATAGAAGGCATTTAGCTTGACTGGTAGGATCGACTGGGCTCGTGCCTGGGTTTTCCTTTGTAATCCATGATAGTTTGCAAGCCCTGCCACATCCGATGAGCGTCAGAGCCGGTGTAGTAGGATTCGATCTTAGTCCTGTATTGACGCTTTGCCTGTTTGATGTTCTGTCTGAGGGCATAGTAGGATTTCTTACAAGCGTCAGGATTAGTGTCCCGCTCCTTGAAAGCGGCAAATCTTGCCATTAACTCAGTATGGATGTTACTTGTAATCCATGGCTTCTGGTCGGGATATGTACATACGGTCGTCGTCAATGCCCTTATTAATGAAGCCGGTGACTGATGTGGTAAACTCCTCAACGCCATCGGATGAATCCTCAAACATATTCCAGTCTGTGCCAGCAAAACAGTCCTGTAGCTTAGCATCTGCTTCATCGAACCACTTCTGGTACTGGTACTTCCTGTTTGAGTTTTTTCTTGTAAGCAGGAATCAGGAGGATAGAGTTATGGTCAGATTTTCCAAATGGAGGGTGAGGGAGAGCTTTGTATGCATCTCTGTGTGTGGAGTAAAGGTGATCTAGAGTTTTTTCGCCTCTAGTTGCACAGGTGACATGCTGGTAGAAATGAGTTAAGACAGATTTCAGTTTTCCTGCATTAAAATCCCTGCCCACTAGGAGCGCTGCCTCTGGGTGAGCATTTTCTTATTTGCTTATGGCCCTATACAGCTGGTTGAGTGCGGTCTTAGTGCCAGCATCGGTTTGTGGTGGTAAGTAGACAGCTACGAAAAATATAGATGAAAACTCTCTTGGTAAATAGTGTGGTCTACAGCAGTGGTCATCAACCTTTTCTGAGTCAAGATCACTTTCACAGTCATAATCAAGCCGAGATCTACCGCTCAGATTTGTTTTAAACATTACTTAAAAAATGTAACATTAACCTAATAAAAACAGTTCTGTAGGAAAGAGGTTTGTGCAGTAGGCCTAATGCATTATCACAGCATATTGTCTAAATGCCTGGCTTGACAATATTGTTCTTCACAGGCCATATTATGTTTCAAAACTCAAGCTTTGGTAACAAAATAGATCAGTTGGTGTAGCACTTCCGAGACACAGCTGAGCATAAATTGAAATAATTAGCAAATCATTTGCTTTTTATTTTACTGGACTGATGGTACCTGCATCTGATGGTCACAGTGCTTTCTAGACAACTAGCAACTCCATTTTAAGCCCACTTTGAAAAAGTCAAGGGACGTGAATACTTTCTGAAGTGACTGTATATCCTACAGTGGCGGCTCCTGAAAAAATTCTCAGGAGGGGCAATTTTTCTGATGATTTAGGTGACCTACACACATTTAAAAAAAGATATGTCCAGCAACAACATGAAGACAGGGGGCAGCATATAAGTCAATACCAGAAGCATTTATTGACTGATCTCAAAAGTGTTGGCTTACCAGGGTTGGTGGAGCCCTCAGTTTCATCTTTGCCTCGTAAAGCTAACTCAAACACTCCGCAAAACTTCACACACTGGATTAGCCGGCTGAGGATGTGCGGTTCTTGCTAATGTCGTAGTAAATATATTTGTTATAGTGAATATGGAATATGATATGTTGAGTAAAATGTTGTGCTAAGATCTATTTAGGTCAGGAGCTGGTTATAAGTTCTGTTCCTATCCAATAACAATGGACAAAAGGGTCCTATCTTGTCAGCCTTGTCAGCAGGTGGCCAAGGACAACACCCACGCCATAGGCCTCTCAGTTCTTCCAACTCACGAGTTCTTGCTCTGAGGACACACACACACACAAACACACACACACACACATCATCACTGTTAAACACACACACACACACACACATCATCACTGTTAAACACACACACACACACACAGAGCCAATGCAACAGTGACAGTAGCCTGCAGGGGACCTCGCCCAACTCATCAGGACCAATCAGAAGATCAGAACTACTAGATTGAACCTACTTCATTTATTGCATAAAATGTCTGCACACAATGTTTCGGGGCTCTCTTCAGATAATAATAATAATAATAATAATAATAATAATAATATGCCATTTAGCAGACGCTTTTATCCAAAGCGACTTACAGTCATGCGTGCATACATTTTTGTGTATGGGTGGTCCCGGGGATCGAACCCACTACCTTGCGTTACAAGCACCATGCTCTACCAGCTGAGCTACAGAAAGTGGATACTCATGGATGCGCATTGCAATTGTAAAATGTCAACACAATTGGAGACACCACGTCATTTTTGGAGACATGTTATTGACAGTAAACTATTGTAGATGCGACTGCTAACTAAATAAAACATTTTAGCTGGCTAGCTAATCATCTTAGCTAAATGTGGGGCAAACAATTCAGTTATTTACCGTTAATTTGAGGGATTGGGGTGAAAGAAATCGAGTTACATAGTGATACTTTACGATATACTGTATTGACAATATCGCAATATTTTAGCGCTAGTTGGCTGTACCTGCACCAAAACACCATTATTGTTCCTTCATAGCTTGTTCTCAATCTTTTCACATTGGGAGCAAATTTGTTTTCAGCACTTTTATTTCATGACTGATCAAAACTCGTTCTCATGGCTTTCTGATCCCTCTGCAACAGACATATGGTGCGCAATAAAATCACAGTATCGAATCGCAATATGTATAGAATCATGAGACTCGCAATGCTGATGCATATATCTTATCGTGAGGTTCCTGGCAATTCCCAGCCCAAGTTCATTTGCCACAACAAATCTCTTCGCTAGCAAACGCGATGTCTTCTCCAAAACGGCAATGTGTCTCCAGCAATGTTTACTTTTTTTGACGTTCTATGGCATCTCCACTTTCCAAGCATATATGACCACATGTAATATTTTGGTAAGTGATGCAAATAGTGAACTATGTAGGGCCAGGATGTAAAATATATGTAGCTGCAGCAATTTCTCTTATCTGATATGGTAAGTAATGGGGCTTAATTTATAGCTCCCTAAGAGTTTGACGAACGGGTCCGTGAACGCGATTCCAGATATATTTACCTCTGAATAAACTGCCTTTATTACACCATATCCACATCCAGTAAACTTGTGATTATCAACACTAACCTCATCGTTGTGGCGGGCGGACAGCTAGCCTGTATCCTCGTCATCCAGTTGAGTGAGTGGCAATGTCTTTTTTCGTTCGTACCAATTTTTGGAAAATCCTCGGGTGTAGGACTTTCCGCCTTTAGTAGAAACCTGTTGAATTATTAAATTTGGTCTGGGAGGTCCTAATTGTTTCGTTGCCAATTTATCTCCATTTGTTCGCGACAAAAAGGAACTTCTTTCAAACAATCCACTCTTTTCTCAGTTACGTTCATGGTTACGTAACGTATGACGAAAGCCGTAAGTGCAAGCCCACAGACACCCATTGAGATTGTATTGAAGGCTCTGAAATTTGAAAAAAATAGATTTTACATGGGAGTCTATTACAGACTTCTGGGCGATTTTCAACTTGACTGAAATCGCCCAAAAGGGGGTGGAGCCATTTGAAGCACGACTTTAGCCTGATTCGACATTTAGTGGCAGTGTGGCACTGTGGCAGATCAGACGTATAGATTACAACACTGATAACTACTGTTGCCGTGATATAATTGATTAGAAAAAAAATCCCTTCCTTTTCCCGTTTGGCAGTGCGTCGCCCATATCGCCCTATTGAACAGGCCGCCCCTGATATCCTATATACATATTGTATGGATGGTAATTACGTCCTTTGCATTGACGTTGTGGTAGTTATAATGCAGCTTTACATGTCCATCTAATCTTGTTATGTTATTCCTCTGTTGGTATGGAATAAAGACTCTTGAACAGGACAATAAGTACAGTCATGGCCAAAAATATTGGCACCCTTGCACTTTTTTCAAGTAACTCACAATTTTCCCTAAAAATAAGTTGAAATTGACCAAAGTATTTAATATTAATAATATTACAGAACCTTTGTTTTGATTCAGAAGTTAATATATCAATTTAAATCAGAAAACAAACAGAAATGGCATTAACAAAATTGTTAACACCCTAGAATTAATATTTGGTAGCCCAGCCTTTGGTCAAAATAATTGCAATCAAGCGCTTCCTATAGCCATCGATGAGCTTCCTGCACCTCTGTACTGGCAGTTTAGCCCACTCTTCTTGTGCAAACTGCTCCAGTTCTCACATATTTGAAGGGTGCCTTCTCCCAACTGCTTTTTTCAGATCTCTCCACAAGTTTTCAATGGGATTTAGATATAGAGTCATTGCTGGCCACTAATTTGGTCACATCTGTCCACAGGACATTCTCCCAGAAGGATTTTGGCATATTCAGGTGTGTTTTGCCAAATTGCAGTAGGGCTTTATTATGTCTCTCTCTCAGCAGTGGGGTCCTCCTGGGTCTCCTACAATATAACCCTCTTTTATTGAGTAGGCGAAGGATGGTGCGAGTTGAAACTGTCATACCTTGTGTCTGAAGGTCAGCTTGAATCTGTTTGGCAGTTGATTCGGGTGCTTTCTCCACCATTCGAACCATCCTTCGCTGCAATCTTCCGTTAAGTTTTCTCTTACGGCCACGTCCAGGGTGGTTGGCGACAGTGGCATGGTGCTTACATTTCTTGATAACATTACGTATGGTGGAAACAGGAACATCAAGGTCTCTGGAAATTGACTTGTAGCCTTGAGATTGTCCATGCTTGGCTACAATCTTGTGTCTGACCTCCTCAGATAATTCTCTGTTTTACTTTCTTTTCTCCATGCTCATGGTGGCACACACAGTGACACAAAACAGGAGAATTAGTCCTTTTCTCTAGTCAAACTGGTTGAATGAGTGATTTTTATATTGCAGCCACCTGCAACTCACCATAGGTGAGTTCAATTCCAAAGTAAAGGAGAATCACCTGCTTGAAATCAAATAATTTTTAACTACTTCTAGAAGGTGCCAATAATATTATCCGGGCCATTTTAGGATTTCTTTGCGGAATAAGCTAACATTTAGTAAATTATTCCGATTTTTTTGTTTTGTTCAACTGCAAACCAAAGACATACAGTGGGGAAAAAAGTATTTAGTCAGCCACCAATTGTGCAAGTTCTCCCACTTAAAAAGATGAGAGAGGCCTGTAATTTTCATCATAGGTACATGTCAACTATGACAGACAAA
Source organism: Coregonus clupeaformis (assembly GCF_020615455.1). NCBI lineage: Eukaryota > Metazoa > Chordata > Actinopteri > Salmoniformes > Salmonidae > Coregonus > Coregonus clupeaformis. The sequence goes on along the minus strand of NC_059225.1, from coordinate 829,765 downwards.
TTGAGAAAATAAGTATTTGGTCACCTACAAACAAGCAAGATTTCTGGCTCTCACAGACCTGTAACTTATTTTTTAAGAGGCTCCTCTGTCCTCCACTCGTTACCTGTATTAATGGCACCTGTTTGAACTTGTTATCAGTATAAAAGACACCTGTCCACAACCTCAAACAGTCACACTCCAAACTCCACTATGGCCAAGACCAAAGAGCTGTCAAAGGACACCAGAAACAAAATTGTAGACCTGCACCAGGCTGGGAAGACTGAATCTGCAATAGGTAAGCAGCTTGGTTTGAAGAAATCAACTGTGGGAGCAATTATTAGGAAATGGAAGACATACAAGACCACTGATAATCTCCCTCGATCTGGGGCTCCACGCAAGATCTCACCCCGTGGGGTCAAAATGATCACAAGAACGGTGAGCAAAAATCCCAGAACCACACGGGGGGACCTAGTGAATGACCTGCAGAGAGCTGGGACCAAAGTAACAAAGCCTACCATCAGTAACACACTACGCCGCCAGGGACTCAAATCCTGCAGTGGCAGACGTGTCCCCCTGCTTAAGCCATTACATGTCCAGGCCCGTCTGAAGTTTGCTAGAGTGCATTTGGATGATCCAGAAGAGGATTGGGAGAATGTCATATGGTCAGATGAAACCAAAATAGAACTTTTTGGTAAAAACTCAACTTGTCGTGTTTGGAGGACAAAGAATGCTGAGTTGCATCCAAAGAACACCATACCTACTGTGAAGCATGGGGGAGGAAATATCATGCTTTGGGGCTGTTTTTCTGCAAAGGGACCAGGACGACTGATCCGTGTAAAGGAAAGAATGAATGGGGCCATGTATCGTGAGATTTTGAGTGAAAACCTCCTTCCATCAGCAAGGGCATTGAAGATGAAACGTGGCTGGGTCTTTCAGCATGACAATGATCCCAAACACACCGCCTGGGCAACGAAGGAGTGTGTCACGCCCTGGCTCTGGGGACACTGTTATGTTGAGCCAGGGTGTGTAGTTCTATGTTTGTATTTTCTATGTTGGCCTGAGTGACTCCCAATCAGTGTCAGCTGGGGCTGGTTGTCTCTGATTGGGAGCCATATTTAAACTGTGTCTTTCCCTTTGTGGTTGTGGGTTTTGTTCGTATTTGGTTGTGTAAACCGTAGACATCACGTTTTTCGTCTGTTGTTTTGATCGTGTGATCATTCATTAAATAAATATGTTCACCCTCACGCTGCGCCTTGGTCCTCCTTAGACGACCGTGACAGAGTGGCTTCGTAAGAAGCATTTCAAGGTCCTGGAGTGGCCTAGCCAGTCTCCAGATCTCAACCCCATAGAAAATCTTTGGAGGGAGTTGAAAGTCTGTGTTGCCCAGCGACAGCCCCAAAACATCACTGCTCTAGAGGAGATCTGCATGGAGGAATGGGCCAAAATACCAGCAACAGTGTGTGAAAACCTTGTGAAGACTTACAGAAAACGTTTGACCTGTGTCATTGCCAACAAAGGGCTATATAACAAAGTATTGAGAAACTTTTGTTATTGACCAAATACTTATTTTCCACCATCATTTGCAAATAAATTCATTAAAAATCCTACAATGTGATTTTCTGGAGAAAAAAAATCTCATTTTGTCTGTCATAGTTGACCTGTACCTATGATGAAAATTACAGGCCTCTCTCATCTTTCTAAGTGGGAGAACTTGCACAATTGGTGGCTGACTAAATACTTTTTTTCCCCACTGTACATATGTGGATACCAAAATATATTGTAATTTCCACAGAAATTGTGCAATATTCGAAAAAAGTGCAATGGTGCCTATGAAGTAGCTATGCTGCTGTACTATAGTATTTAATATCCTCATTAATCAGATTCTTTACTATACACCCTTAAAAATATATTTCGAAGCCAACAAAATAAACATGAGACCGTGAAGCACATAGAGAATGTTGATGAAGTGGCATAGTTTGCCTGGAGAGCAGCACAATGTGTGTAACCTAGATGTAACCGATTCCTATAGTGTTGGGCCTCAGCAAGGCCCTGGGCTGTTCTGTTCCACTGAGAGGAGGAGCAGGAGGAGATGGAAGGCTCTTTATCACTGTATCCTCAACTAGGATCTGATACAGCAGACCTTAGCTTTTTCCTCCTCTCTCTCTCTCTCTCTCTCTCTCTCTCTCTCTCTCTCTCTCTCTCTCTCTCTCTCTCTCTCTCTCTCTCTCTCTCTCTCTCTCTCTCTCTCTCTCTCTCTCTCTCTCTCTCTCTCTCTCTCTCTCAATTCAATTTCAATTCAATTTAAGGGCCTTTATTGGCATGGAAAACATATGTTTACATTGCCAAAGCAAGTGATATAAATAATAAACAAAAGTTAAATAATCAATAAAAAATTAACTGTACATTACACTCACAAAGTTCCAAAAGAATGAATACATTTCAAATGTCATATTGTGGCTATATAGAGTGTTGTAATGATGTGCAAATAGTTAAAGTACAAAAGGGAAAATAATTCAACATTAAATATAGGTTGTTTTTACAATGGTGTTTGTTCTTCTTGTTTTTTCATGATTTGGTTGGGTCTAATTGTGTTGCTGTCCTGGGGATCTGTGGGGTCTGTTTGTGTTTGTGAATAGAGCCCCAGGACCAGCTTGCATAGGGGACTCTTCTCCAGGTTCATTTCTCTGTAGGTGATGGCTTTGTTATGGAAGGTTTGGGAATCGCTTCCTTTTAGGTGGCTGTAGAATTTAACAGCTCTTTTCTAGATTTAGATAATTAGCGGGTATTAGCCTAATTCTGCTCTGCATGCATTATTTTGTGTTTTACGTTGTACACTGAGGATATATTTGCAGAATTCTGCATGCAGAGTCTCAATGTGGTCCTCTGTAGCTCAATTGGTAGAGCATGGTGCTTGTAACGCCAGGGTAGTGGGTTCGATCCCCGGGACCACCCATACGTAAAAATGTATGCACACATGACTGTAAGTCGTTTGGATAAAAGTGTCTGCTAAGTAGCATATTATAATTTGGTGTTTGTCCCATTTTGTGAATTCTTGGTTGGTGAGCAGACCTCATACAGTGAGGGAAAAAAGTATTTGATCCCCTGATGATTTTGTACGTTTGCCCACTGACAAAGAAATGATCAGTCTATAATTTTAATGGTAGGTTTATTTGAACAGTGAGAGACAGAATAACAACAAAAAAATCCAGAAAAACACATGTCAAAAATGTTATAAATTGATTTGCATTTTAATGAGGGAAATAAGTATTTGACCCCCTCTCAATCAGAAAGATTTCTGGCTCCCAGGTGTCTTTTATACAGGTAACGAGCTGAGATTAGGAGCACACTCTTAAATGGAGTGCTCCTAATCTCAGCTTGTTACCTGTATAAAAGACACCTGTCCACAGAAGCAATCAATCAATCAGATTCCAAACTCTCCACCATGGTCAAGATCAAAGAGCTCTCCAAGGATGTCAGGGACAAGATTGTAGACCTACACAAGGCTGGAATGGGCTACAAGACCATCGCCAAGCAGCTTGGTGAGAAGGTGCCAACAGTTGGTGTGATTATTCGCAAATGGAAGAAAGACAAAAGTACTGTCAATCTCCCTCGGCCTGGGGCTCCATGCAAGATCTCACCTCGTGGAGTTGCAATGATCATGAGAACGGTGAGGAATCAGCCCAGAACTACACGGGAGGATCTCGTCAATGATCTCAAGGCAGCTGGGACCATAGTCACCAAGAATACAATTGGTAACACACTACGCCGTGAAGGACTGAAATCCTGCAGCGCCCGCAAGGTCCCCCTGCTCAAGAAAGCACATATACAGGGCCATCTGAAGTTTGCCAATGAACATCTGAATGATTCAGAGGAGAACTGGGTGAAAGTGTTGTGGTCAGATGAGACCAAAATGGAGCTCTTTGGCATCAACTCAACTCTCCGTGTTTGGAGGAGGAGGAATGCTGCCTATGACCCCAAGAACACCATCCCCACCGTCAAACATTGAGGTGGAAACATTATGCTTTGGGGGTGTTTTTCTGCTAAGGGGACAGGACAACTTCACCGCATCAAAGGGACGATGGACGGGGCCATGTACCGTCAAATCTTGGGTGAGAACCTCCTTCCCTCAGCCAGGGCATTGAAAATGGGTCGTGGATGGGTATTCCAGCATGACAATGACCCAAAACACACGGCCAAGGCAACAAAGGAGTGGCTCAAGAAGAAGCACATTAAGGTCCTGGAGTGGCCTAGCCAGTCTCCAGACCTTAATCCCATAGAAAATCTGTGGAGGGAGCTGAAGGTTCGAGTTGCCAAACGTCAGCCTCAAAACCTTAATGACTTGGAGAAGATCTGCTAAGAGGAGTGGAACAAAATCCCTCCTGAAATGTGTGCAAACCTGGTGGCCAACTACAAGAAACGTCTGACCTCTGTGATTGCCAACAAGGGTTTTGCCACCAAGTACTAAGTCATGTTTTGCAGAGTGGTCAAATACTTATTTCCCTCATTAAAATGTAAATCAATTTATGACATTTTTTACATGCGTTTTTCTGGATTTTTTCGTTTTTATTTTGTCTCTCACTGTTCAAACAACCTACCATTAAAAGTATAGACTGATCATGTCTTTGTCAGTGGGCAAACGTACAAAATCAGCAGGGGATCAAATACTTTTTCCCCTCACTGTACCTCACAATCATAAAGGGCAATGGGTTCTATAACTGATTCAAGTATTTTTAGCCAGGTCCTAATTGGTATGTTGAATTTTATGTTCCTTTTGATGGCATAGAAGGCCCTTCGTGCCTTGTCTCTCAGATCGTTCACAGCTTTGTGGAAGTTACCTGTGGCGCTGATGTTTAGGCTGAGGTATGTATAGTTTTTTGTGTGCTCTAGGGCAATGGTGTCTAGATGGAATTTGTATTTGTTGTCCTGGCAACTGGACCTTTTTTGGAACACCATTATGTTTGTCTTACTGAGATTTACTGTCAGGGCCCAGGTCTGACAGAATCTGTGCAGAAGATCTAGGTGCTGCTGTAGGCCCTCCTTGGTTGGGGACAGAAGCACCAGATCATCAGCAAACAGTAGACATTTATCTTCAGATTCTAGTAGGGTGAGGTCAGGTGCTGCAGACTGTTCTAGTGCCCTCGCCAAATTCGTTGATATATATGTTGAAGAGGGTGGGGCTTAAGCTGCATTCCTGTCTCACCCCCCTGCTCTGTTGAAAGAAATGTGTGTGATTTTTGCCAATTTTAACCACACACTTGTTGTTTGTGTACATGGATTTCCCCCCAACACCACTTTGGAGAAGCTGTCATCATTAAAGTATGGGGAGTCTATTGGGAGTAGCACACATGAGGACATTTTTCTCTGTTGAGATAATTTCCTTATTAATGTCTAGCCAGATGTAAAATGGTCTGCTTTATAACAAATTAGCATACCCCCTTAGTCTCTTCCTTGTTTCACACCTGGTAATTTGTTGGATGGGACTACCAGCTCTCTGTAACCTAGAGGGCAACCAGTGGGTCCGTATCCTTTATACCATGTTTCTTGTAGGATGACAATGTCTGTATTTCCAATTTCCATGATGAAGTCTGGGTTCCTGCTCTTTAGGCCAAAGGCAGATGACCTCAGACCTTGTATATTCCAGGATGAGACAGTAAAAGCTTTTTGTTCCATAGTGTCTAGTGTTGTTTTTGTGTGGTTTAGGCCCGGACCATCACTGTAGGTGTGAGCAGAGCATGTTGAGCATCTGATACATACCTCTTAGGTCGCAGGATGGTGCTTGGGCGGGTGTAATAGTGGGGGTTGGGCCTGTTGCTCTGCTCACAGCCTGGGCATATGTCCTGCTGTCATGTTGAGGTCCTTGCCGCAGGGGTAGGGGGGCATGGGGTGGGCAGAAGGGGCATAGGTCTGATATGGGGGGGCCTATACAGGGTGTGGCCAGGGTTTGCTTGAGGTGGTCTTAGCTGGTTGGGGTGTGGCTGGTGATGCTGTGGTCTGGGTGTAGGTCCTCTTGGCATGGGTTCTCTCGGTGCAGGTCCTTCAGGAGGGGGTCTTGCAGGTCTGGGAGGGTGTCTCGCTGGTCTGGGCGGGGTGTCCGTTGCTCTGTTGCTCCTGTGTGAGGTGCTGGGGCTACGGTTGAGGGTGACGTCCTTCAGGGTCCTGGCAAAAGTTGGGATTGCTGCCTTGTAGAGGTGGACCTGGTCGTAAAGGCTGTTCAAGTCCAGGGTGGAGTGGTGGGCCAGGTAGACATTAGGTTTTGTGGCACAGTCTCGCGAAATGCTTGCATTCACCCGCTGTATGGTGGCAGGGTGAAAGTATTTTCATGGTAGCAGGGTGGAGATAACCACTAGTGCGTTGGGAAAAGTGGAAGAAGCTTTTTCAATCACTCCCTTGAGTGCTGTGGCCATTTCTCTCCCTCTCTCTCTCTCCCCCTCCCTCCACCAGAGTAGTGTTAAATTAATCACTCATGGCAGCAGCGCCTGTGCTAGGGGGAAAACAGTACAAGCCTAAGTTCCAGTGTTGAACCCTTTGACTCCCTGGCGGCCCCACGGCCCATACAGTACTGTACTCCCTGACAGATCCTGTTACATCTGTGCGGCCAGTGAAGCGGAAACAGCAACCTGGGGACCTGTGTGTGTGTGTGTGTGTCTGTGTGCGTACGTGTGTGTGTATATGGACATTGGAGCCACAAGGTTGCAGGTTTAAAGGGACAGTGCGAGATTTTGGCAATCAAGCCCTTTTTCTACTTACCTAGAGTCAGATAAATTCATGGATACTTCATTCATGGACATTTTTCTGTCTCTGTGTGCATTTTGAAGGTACAGTAGTTTTGCGGTCCATTGCTAATTAGCAATAGCACAATGACTGGAAGTCTACCGGAACAGACTGGAAATCTATTTATATCTATTTAAAAAGTAATGTGCCCAATTTATACATTTTAAAAAGGACTACAATGATAGCAAACCAAACACTGCAAACTCATCTACTAGGGATGTAACAATTCACAGATATGCATCATCCCTGGATCAAATGTTTAAGATATGTGTGCATCGGTCTGCGGGACCCAAAATCGATCCAAATATAGCATGCATCAGTCAGAAAATTGATTCAATCGTTACGAATCGCCGGTTCACTAAAATGTTTTACTTATATTACTTTCTTTCTACCTTTTGGAAAATACTTCTCATCTTCTGTTACAACTGATGCATCCTCTCCTTCAGTGTGGAACTGAGCATGTAACTGTGTTGACAGTCATTGATCTACAAGCCATTTTGCATGCTGAGCTTATTCAAACTGCACGCTGTGCGCAACTTTGTGCACTGACCAACGAGAGGTAGGCCTATTCCTGATCTTGCACATCTGCGAGTCACCTACAGCATTCAAATGTTTGTAAAATGGCTTGCCCAATATTAGGCTTTATTAGTTGATTGACAACCAATGTAATATGCTAGGTTAATGTTATCAAATGCGCCGTTGAAAATTGTGCTTTAAGTAGCCTAAAATACCCGCGAGACACATTTACATTTTAGTCATTTAGCAGACACGCTTATCCAGAGCATCTTACAGTTAGTGCATACATTGTTATATATATATATTTTTTTCATACTGGCCCCCCGTGGGAATCGAACCCACAACCCTGGCGTTGCAAGCACCATGCTCTTCCAACTGAGCTACACGGGACCTAGATACAAATCTAATCTGGCTATACCTGCTGATCGGGGTTTACTGTTCATTCGATTTTAGATATACAGGATAAAGGTGATAATTTCATAACAAGAACAGTAATCTCTTTTGCTACCCACACTGCATGGCTGAAGCAGAGGAGAAGAGAAGCTCACTCCTAAAGACTTCCAAACGTCTACTAAAAATGTTGAGATGAGGGTGAAATCCAAAGTTGTGCTAGATATTCATTGACTATGTCATAGACAAATATTGATAGACTACTAGCTCAAACAGTTTTAATCTGCAAAAAAGTCAAACATATTAGTGGGTGATGGTGATTTCAGATCAAAAGTGGGGGGACAAAAAGCAAACATTGCCCCCCCCAAATCAGATAATGGGGTGGTAGATGCCCATTTTCTCTTATGGCTCAGCTCAGGTGCCTAATTACACAGGTGCCTAATTACACCATAGACATATACATAATTTACACACACACACACACACACACACTCTCACACACACACACATACACACACACACACACACACACACACACACACACACACACACACACACACACACACAGATAAGTCAGCTCAGACAGATCCAGCTCAGAGAGGCCCAGCTCATGAGCTCCATCAGCAGCAGATTTTAATTTAGAATGGAAAATGAATGTGTTTATGCAACAAATGTTAATGCCTCGAATAGTATTGTATCGCATTGAACCAAATCGCATCAATTTGCTCTCTAATCAAACCGAATTGCACCGAATAATTTCAAACTAAAACGTATCTTTCCTGTATCATATTGGGATTCATGTACCTGGATATGTATCAAATCATCTTGAAAGGGAAAGATGCATATCCCTACCATCTACAGTATTTAATTAGCTTAAATCTCTCTCTCTCTCTCTCTCTCTCTCTCTCTCTCTCTCTCTCTCTCTCTCTCTCTCTCTCTCTCTCTCTCTCTCTCTCTCTCTCTCTCTCTCTCTCTCTCTCTCTCTCTCTCTCTCTCTCTCTCTCTCTCTCTCTCTTCCTCTGCTCTCTCCCTCTGTCTGTCACCAATGGCAACTGCAAATGTGATTCTAATTATACAGTTTCACTCCTCTGTAAATGTTAACAGCTCAAGGATATAACTTTTTTTAGAGTAACCTCTCAACCCAACCCATGGACTGAAGAACCAGGCATCGGCAGGCATTATCCTTATGCCTTTAAGCTATCCTGTAAATACCACCAATGAAACATACATGCTATCATTTGTTTTTGTTTATTACAGTGTTGGAATCATATTATTACACCCACTCTAGATCATCAGTGTACTGTGTCATACTCTTTAAATAGGAATTCACCTGCTGCTCACCTTTTAACCCTAATGACCACACACACAAACACACATGCACACACACACGCACACACAGACACGTGCGTGCACGCAAACCCACGCACATACACAGACACACACACAGTGGCGCAGCGGTCTAAGGCACTGCATCTCAGTGCTTGAGGCGTCACTACAGACCCCCTGGTTCGATTCCAGGCTGTATCACAACCGGCCGTGATTGGGAGTCCCATAGGGTGGCGCACAATTGGCCCAGCGTCGTCCGGGTTTGGCCGGTGTAGGCCGTCATTGTATATAAGAATTTGTTCTTAACTGACTTGCCTAGTTAAATAAAGGTACTAAAAAATAAAATAAAAACTTGTGTCTTGTCTCTCAGTAAGTAGAGCTGGTGCCTAGCAGATGTCAGCCATTGAGAAGTGTACAGTCTCTCAGAGAGATTATGATGCTGTTTTGTTGTGTGTGCGTGTGTTGGGAGTTACAGTATGTTAGAGGTGATGGATTTACTGACTAAACCATATTTGATTCATGACTCAACACTTATGTTTATCATTCATTTGTCTTTTCTGTTCCCCTTTATTTTCTAGATCATGATCTCAGAGACCGTCCTGTTCTTGATACAATACTCGTCCAAAGAGCTGGACAGTCAGGAGAAGACCATGCTGACAGGAGACTGCTGCTACCTCAACCCTCTGGTGCGCAGGACCTTTCGCTTTCTGGGTACGTCTTACAGACTAAATATTATCTAAACATTAGTCAACTTTGTGGCTCAGTCGGCAATTGTGCAATGACAAGGTTGTGCTTCGGATAAAAGCCTCTGTTTATTGACATATATTGCATACATTAAATTCTCTCTGTCTTGTCCTTGAAAACTAGCTCCATATGTCCAGTGTCTCCTCATACAGAAACGTACACTGTCACGTGCCCTGAGGGGAACGAATGGGATCCTTTGGAAAGGAATGGTACAGTCAGTACTGTATGTAGTCTCCTCTGCTCTCACGCAAAACTTCCTCTTTTAGATAAGACTACAGAAACCAAAAGGAATATCACCCTGATCCCTGAGGGAATAAACTCCTCCCTCCCACCCTCTCTCTCTCTTTCCTGTTAAATCTTTAATTTACACCACAATTCCTCTCACTGTAACAATTATTTACTGTTCTGAGCTTTCGCAGCTAAACCTCCCTTTACTCACTATACACAATATGTATGAATTATAGGTTGCTCTAAATGACATAATCTAAAACATCATATAGGATGTTAAATGGATAACTCAGTCTAACTGACCAACTTTGTTTTTGTTAGACTGTCAGACGGTAGGCCATTGCTGTTATGTTGGTGTTACAGTTAGTTCTGCAGATAATGTCTGCCCCAGTAGCCAGCAGAAGCTAACACGGCCACCTGCTGTAGAGGTATGGATGACTGAGGTCACTAGAGCAAGGGATTTGTGTCAGAGGTTTTAAAGGCATTGTCCATTGGGATCAGATGGGGATACTACTTTCATCTAAGCCTCCCTAGCAGACTGCAGTGAGAATGGGATAATTTCAACACAGGTCAAAGACACCTGTCTGCAGAGCATGGTAGTGCACTTCTCCAGCCCAGTACAGGTTAACAAAAAGATTGCACGTACTTACAAATGTAAGATAGAGGTACTGTATCACAGAGATATAACATAATTGTATTCTCTCATGTACTATAGCTATCGTGCTGTGGAAGATTACTTTCTGATTGACTGCTCTTGGATTCTGTCTCTTTTCTCATCTATACCCTGTCCATGATTTGTTTAGTCAGTTCATATTATAGAGAGGCGAGAAACACAGGTGTGTGTGTGTGTGTGTGTGTGTGTGTGTGTGTGTGTGTGTGTGTGTGTGTGTGTGTGTGTGTGTGTGTGTGTGCGTGCAAGTCATCTCACTTGTCATCTCACGACCTGCCGTCTTCCATCCTGTCACGGTTTACTAAGCCAGAACCCAGAAGCAGACCAGGACAAGGTAAGTTGAAACAAAGGTGAGTGTTTATTTAATAGATCCACGAGTGAGGCTGAATAATCCAGGGAACAGAGCGGGTGGCGTGGATGGGTTGTTGGGGGTGCAGTGGTAGGTCCAGTAATGGCTCGGCAGCCGCCGACCATCAGGCAGAGGTTGGGTGAAGGTTCCGGATGAGTGATGTTCATGGCTAACGATCCGGCAGGGAATGGATGTTAGGACAGAGCCTAAGAAGGGTGATGATCAGGACCAGGTGTGCAGATTGCTGATGGGATGCAGGTGCGGAAATCAAGAGAGCTCCCGCCTAGCAACGTTGCCCGGCAACCAGGCAGGGAGCGTTCCAGAACCCTCGGGAAACTGGAGATCCCGAGCAGAAAAACTAGTAACACAGACAGGAACCGACTCAAACTGCAGGGTTCGTTACAGTACCCCCCCTCCGGACGAACGCCACCGGGCGGACTCCCGGAGCGCCAGGATGGAGGCGGTAGAAGTCACGAATGAGGTCAGCGTCCAGGACCTGTCGCCGCGGAATCCAACTCCTCTCTTCAGGACCATAACCCTCCCAGTCCACGAGATACTGGAAACCCCGGCCCCGCCGTCTGGAATCCATGATGCGTCGCACCGTGTAGGCAGGCCCACCTCCGATCATCTGAGGAGGAGGAGGAGGAGGCGGAGGAGGCAACAGAGGACTGAGGAGAACAGGCTTGAGGCAGGAGACATGAAAGGTGGGATGGACTCTGAGCGTTCTCGGTAGTTTGAGTCGAACTGCAACCGGATTGATCACCTTCTCCACCACAAACGGACCAATGAACTTGGGGACAACTTCCTAGACTCAGTCCGTAAAGGAAGATCCCGTGTGGCCAACCAGACCCTATCTCCGATGGTATAGGTGGGAGCGGGAATCCGGCGACGATTCGCCTGGAGCTGATACCGGTCCGAAACTCTAAGGAGTGCCTTTCTGGCCCGATGCCAGGTCCGGTGGCAACGACGAATATGGGCCTGAACAGAGGGCACTGAGAGCTCCTTCTCCTGAGAAGGGAACAAGGGAGGTTGGTAGCCATACAGGCACTGGAAGGGAGACATCCCAGTGGCAGATGTAGGGGAGAGTATTGTGGGCATACTCAACCCAAGGCAACTGAGAGACCCAGGAGGTGGGGCTGGAGGAGACAAGGCAGCGTAGCGTGGATTCCATCTTCTGGTTGGCTCTCTCCGCCTGACCATTAGATTGGGGGGTGAAAACCAGATGTGAGACTGACTGTAGCTCCAATGGCCAAACAGAAGGACTTCCAGACAGCAGAGGTAAACTGAGGGCCACGGTCGGAAACGATATCACTGGGCAAACCGTGGACCCTGAAAACCTCCCTAACCAGGATCTCGGACGTCTCCGAGGCAGAGGGAAGCTTGGCAATTGGCACAAAGTGGGCGAACTTGCTGAATCTGTCCACGATAGTCAGAACGACCGTGTTCCCCTCAGAAGCGGGCAACCCAGTGACAAAGTCCAGGGCCAGATGCGACCATGGTCGCCGAGGAATAGGAAGGGGGTGAAGTAGTCCAGAGCTGGGCCGATTGGTACTCTTATTCTGCGCACACACTGGACAGGCAGCAACAAAACCCCGAGTATCCTCGGCCATGGCAGGCCACCAAAAACGTCTGCGAAGAAACGCCATCGTCCGAGCCACGCCAGGGTGACAAGCCATCTTGCTGGCGTGGGACCATTTGAGAACAGCAGGACGAACCGACTCAGGCACAAACAACCGACCGGGTGGACCGTTACCGGGACCGGGCTGCGTCCGAAGGGCCGCCATCACCTCCTCCTCAATCTTCCACATAACTGCTCCCACGACACAGTTCCGGGGAAGAATCGTCTCGGTCTTGGACCCACTCTCCTCCGTCTTGGAGAACATCCGGGACAAGGCGTCCGCCTTGCCGTTCTTAGATCCAGGTCGGAACGTCAGGGAAAAATTGAATCGTCCGAAAAACAACGCCCACCTGGCCTGACGGGAGTTGAGACGTCTAGCCGATTGCACGTAAGCAAGATTCTTGTGGTCAGTCCAGACAACAAACGGTTGCTCCGCCCCCTCCAACCAGTGGCGCCACTCCTCCAAGGCAAGTTTCACCGCGAGAAGCTCCCGGTTACCCACATCGTAGTTCCTCTCCGCAGGCGAAAGACGACGAGAGTAGTAGGCGCAGGGATGGAGTTTACTGTCCGTGGAGCATCGCTGCGACAGGATGGCGCCAACTCCCACATCAGACGCGTCCACTTCAACGACGAACTGACGGGCCGTGTCCGGTTGAGAGAGAATCGGTGCGTTGGTGAATCGTCTCTTCAAATCCAGAAACGCTCGATCCGCCTCCGGATTCCACTTGAAGGTCCTGATACTGGAAGTCAAGGCAGTTAACGGAGCGGCCACACGGCTGTAATCCCGGATGAATCTGCGGTAGAAATTTGCAAACCCCAAAAATCTCTGGAGCTGCAATCTCGTACCGGGCTGGGCCCATTCCAGAACCGCTCTAACCTTCTCCTGGTCCATCCTAATCTCTCCCCTGGAGATGATGTACCCGAGGAAGGATGTCGTGTGGGCGTGAAACTCGCACTTCTCGGCCTTCACGAACAGGCGATTCTCCAACAATCGCTGCAGAACCTGTCGGACATGCTGGACGTGGTCGGAAGGTTCCTTCGAGAAGATCAGAATGTCATCCAGGTAAACAAACACAAAGAGACCGATCATATCTCTCAGGACGTCGTTCACCATACTCTGGAATACCGCTGGAGCATTGGTCAGTCCAAACGGCATCACCTGATACTCGAAGTGACCCATCGGTGTATTGAAACCCGTCAACCACTCGTCCCCCTCTCTGATCCGGACCATGTGATACGCATTGCGTAGGTCTAGTTTGGTGAACACCGTAGCACCCTGTAAGGAGTCGAAGGCAGAGCTCATCAAGGGCAGGGGATACTTGTTCTTGACCGTGATGTCATTCAACCCCCGATAATCAATACACGGTCGAAGAGAGCCATCCTTCTTACCCACAAAGAAGAATCCTGCCCCCAGGGGTGATGACGAGGGACGAACGAGACCAGCAGCTAGGGACTCCTTGATGTAGGTCTCCAAAGCCTCACGTTCAGGTCGGGAGATACTGTATAACCTTCCCTTGGGGTAGACAGCTCCAGGGAACAGGTTGATGGCACAATCATATGGTCGGTGGGGAGGGAGTGACAGAGCCTTCTGCTTACTGAACACTTCCCCCAAATCGTGATATGTCTCGGGAACCAGGGACAAATCTGGGGGGTTTAGCCTCAATCACCTGACTGGGAACCGAATGGGGACAGGCAGTCTTGAGGCAGTTAGCATGACAATCAAGGCTCCAACTCGTTACCTTGCCCGTCACCCAATCGAACGTGGGATTGTGTTCCTTCAGCCAGGGGTATCCAAGGACCAGAGGAACATGGGAAGACGGCAGAATGAAGAATGAAATCATCTCAGAATGATTCCCCGACAACAGCATCTTAACCGGTTCAGTCCTCATCGTGATACGTGCCAGACTACTGCCGTTCAGAGTGGTAGCTTCAATGGCTTCCGGCAATTGCTCCTTGGAAAGCCCCAGCTGTTCCACCAACTCGGCATCAAGAAAGCTTCCATCGGCACCTGAATCGATAAAAGCGTTAATCGCTAAGCTCTGATTCCTGTTCATAAGGGTAGCCGGGAAACGGGGTCTGACAGAGGTATTGAGAGGTCGAAACTGGCTCGCTAAAAGTCCTCCCAACTTTAGCGAGCCGCACAGTTTGACGACCGCTGAGAACAAGTGGCGAGGTAATGTCCCGAACCACCACAGTAGAGGCAACAGTTAGTCCTACGTCTGTGTTGGCGCTCCTCCTTGGTTAGCCCGTGCCGCCCCACTTGCATGGGTTCAGAATCGGGAGACAGGACCTCTCCACTAATCCTGTGTGGTGGACGATGATCGACGTATTCTGGTCCGATCCCCGACCCGACTGGAACCTGAGAAGCTGATCGGTTGGACGGGACCCATTGCTTCTCCCTCCTTCGCTCTCGGACTCGATTCTCCACCCGAATAGACAAGGCTACCAAGCTGTCCAGGTCACTAGGCTCCGGATAGGAGATCAACTCATCCTTGAGCTGCTCCGACAGACCCTGGTAAAAGGCCGCTTGCAGAGACTCCTCATTCCACCCACTCTCCACAGCCAACGTCTTGAACTCGATCACGAAGTCGGCCACGCTACGAGTTCCTTGGCGAAGCGAAAACAGGCGCCTAGCTGCGTCCCTCCCTCGGACGGAATGGTCGAAGAGCTTCCTCATCTCGGCCGTGAACCCCTGGTATGAAGCTATGCAGGGGTCCTGTCGTTCCCAAACGGCTGAAGCATACTCCAGCGCTCGACCACGCAGCAACTCAATCACAAAGGCTATCCTAGCCTTGTCTGTGGCATAAGAGTAGGGCTGTAGATCAAACACTAACCCACACTGCATAAGGAAAGAACGGCATCTTCCCAGCTCCCCCTCATATTTATCCGGCGTCGGAACCTTGGGCTCACGGAAGGACTCGGCTCCAGAAGCGGCAGGCGAGATGGGTGAAACCAGTAGTGGATCCTCCACCGGAAACTTGCGCTGGTTCTGGACCTCCGTCAGACCGGTAGAAAGGTTCCGAACTGACAACGCGATCTCCTGTAGTACCATGCCATGATGGCCCAACATCTTCTCCTGATGGGTAATGGCATGGCGAACAGAGTCCAGGTCCGCTGGGTTCATTACTGGCCGGATCGTTCTGTCACGGTTTACTAAGCCAGAACCCAGAAGCAGACCAGGACAAGGTAAGTTGAAACAAAGGTGAGTGTTTATTTAATAGATCCACGAGTGAGGCTGAATAATCCAGGGAACAGAGCGGGTGGCGTGGATGGGTTGTTGGGGGTGCAGTGGTAGGTCCAGTAATGGCTCGGCAGCCGCCGACCATCAGGCAGAGGTTGGGTGAAGGTTCCGGATGAGTGATGTTCATGGCTAACGATCCGGCAGGGAATGGATGTTAGGACAGAGCCTAAGAAGGGTGATGATCAGGACCAGGTGTGCAGATTGCTGATGGGATGCAGGTGCGGAAATCAAGAGAGCTCCCGCCTAGCAACGTTGCCCGGCAACCAGGCAGGGAGCGTTCCAGAACCCTCGGGAAACTGGAGATCCCGAGCAGAAAAACTAGTAACACAGACAGGAACCGACTCAAACTGCAGGGTTCGTTACACATCCCATCTTTCTGTTTTATTTAGAGTTCCATTGATAATGACTCACTTTGCAATGCTCTGTGGGAAAATATTACATTTTGAACATATCCGAGGGTCATGACAACAAGCTCGCTCTTAACTCTTACTCTTACTTTTCCACCTGATTTTAAGTCTTTGCATTTCTCCACCCTCTCATGAACCTTGATTGTGAAAGGATCAGCTATTTAGAGTGCACCCCTCTATTGGTAGCTAGATGGAGGGGTGTTAGGAGTATAAATTCTCAGCGAGATGAAAGGCACCCTGGAGAGACACTGCTGTTGTTGTCTCACCAGATTTTCAAGGTTCAAGGCAGAGCGTTGATGTGCACTTGTTAGAGAACTCCTTAAGACATACTCTTACACAAAGGAAGCCTTTGCAGTGCATACAATAGCTTCACAAATAAGCCACTTCAGTTTGGAGAAATCCAACTTATTATTTCTCACTGCATCACTATTAGTCTTTGTGTGATGTGTTGATGTTCAAGCAGTTGGCATACAGTTCAGACACTCATCGGTACCACACAAGACATGCAGCCAGAGGTCTCTTCACAGTCCCCAGGTCCAGAACAGAGGCTGGGAGGCGCACAGTATAAAATAGAGCCATGAATAAATGGAACTCTCTGCCACCCCAGGTAACCCAAGCTAGCAAAAAAATCTGATTGAAAAACCAGATTAAAAAAAACACCTAACGGCACAACGGGACTGTGAAGAGACAGACATTTTGATATATTTTGTATTGTAATTTACACTGTATTATGTGTTGTATCATGTAGGTGGGTGGCCTTGCACGAGAATTGGGTTGTGCCAGCCGGAACAGCTCATAGGGCAGGAGCCATCTCCTGTTTCAGTAGCGTGAGGCAGAAGCAGGAGATTATGTAGTATTATGTAGTGTTATGTATGTTACCGTTTATTTTTTTCTCTTTGGTGCTAAAGTGAAACGCTACAGTACTGTAAATTACAGTAGATTACACAGTTTTCACATTAGGCAATACACTTACATTACCCAACAAAATTGACAGAAAATCTATAATTCCGTAATATCTATCCAATGTGTAATCAAAGGTGTGATCAATGAAGACATCCTCTACAATAATTCATGCAGAAACAGTTTTTTCAGATATTTTGCAACATAGGTGTGCTGTCTGTAATCAAATGTAAATGAAAATTAATGAATCAAATGTAAATGAATAAAATTAAAACATAACGTTTAGCACGCATTAATTTGCATCAAGCCTTTCTTGAGCATTTGGCCATCAATTCTCATCCACAGCACAGTGAATGGCCTCATTGTTCATGCACCTTTTTCCATGGCGAATCCAAGCTTGACATTGGTCTGCATTGACGTCGTCACATGCCTCATCCATGGCCAGAAGGAGGGTGGCACGCTCATAGGGATGGCGATCGTACACCTTCCACCTCAATGCTGAAAAACATTCCTCAATAGGGTTGAGGAAAGGAGTGTATGGGGGCAGGTATAGGGTCACAAATCGGGGATGGGCCCAAAACCATGCCTGAACCACCTCTGCATGGTGGATCCTGACATTGTCCCACACAGTGACATATGTGACCCCTTCACCTTGACAGGCCTATTCAATTTAATTGAGAAACACAATGAGGAAAGGAAAGGGGGATACCTAGTCAGTTGTACAACTGAATGCATTCAACTGAAATGTGTCTTCCACATTTAACCCAACCCCTCTGAATCAGAGAGCTGCTGCCTTAATCGACAGCGCCCGGGGAACAGTGGATTAACTGCCTTGCTCAGGGGCAGAACAACAGATGTTTACCTTGTCAGCTCTGGGATTTGATCCAGCAACCTTTTGCTTACTGGCCCAACGCTCCTACCCGCTAGAATACCTGCCGCCCAATGAGGTGTGCAGCATTGTAGGATCCAAGTAATGGCCTACGTCCTACCTCACCATCTTCAGACATACTGTAGCTGCTCACATGGAGATGTTTCCCCACGTTGTCCACGGCGCCGAGTTTTGGCCAGGTTGAAGCCTGCTTCATCAACAAAGATATACACTACCGGTCAAAAGTTTTAGAACACCTACTCATTCAAGGGTTTTTCTTTATTTTTTAATATTTTCTACATTGTAGAATAATAGTGAAGACATAACAACTATGAAATACAGTGCCTTGCAAATGTATTAATTCCCCTTGGCATTTTTCCTATTTTGTTGCATTACAACCTGTAATTTAAATTTATTTTTATTTGGATTTCATGTAATGGACATACACAAAATAGTCATAATTGGTAAAGTAAAATGAAAAAATTACTTGTTTCAAAAAATTCTAAAAAATAAATAACGGAAAAGTGTATTCACCCCCTTTGCTATGACGCCCCTAAATAAGATCTGGTGCAACCAATTACCTTCAGAAGTCACATAATTAGTTAAATAAAGTCTGCCTGTGTGCAATCTAAGTGTCACATGATCTGTCACATGATCTCAGTATATATACACCTGTTCTGAAAGGCCCCAGAGTCTGCAACACCACTAAGCAAGGGGCACCATGACGACCAAGGAGCTCTCCAAACAGGTCAGGGACAAAGTTGTGGAGAAGAACAGATCAGGGTTGGGTTATAAAAAAATATCAGAAAATGTTGAACATCCCACAGAGCACCATTAAATCCATTATTAAAAAATTGAAAGAATATGGCACCACAACAAACCTGCCAAGGGAGGGCCGCCCACCAAAACTCACGGACCAGGCAATGAGGGCATTAATCAGAGAGGCAACAAAGAGACTAAAGATAACCCTGAAGGAGCTGCAAAGCTCCACAGCGGAGATTGGAGTATATGTCCATAGGACCACTTTAAGCCGTACACTCCACAGAGCTGGGCTATACGGAAGAGTGGCCAGAAAAAAGACATTGCTTAAAGAAAAAAATAAGCAAACACATTTGGTGTTTGCCAAAAGCCATGTGGGAGACTCCCCAAACATATGGAATAAGGTACTCTGGTCAGATGAGACTAAAATTGAGCTTTTTGGCCATCAAGGAAAACGCTATGTCTGGCGCAAACCCAACACCTCTCATCACCTCTCATCACCCCGAGAACACCATCCCCACAGTGAAGCATGGTGGTGGCAGCATCATGCTGTGGATGTTTTTAATCGGCAGGGACTGGGAAACTGGTCAGAATTAAAGGAATGATGGATGGCGCTAAATACAGGGAAATTCTTGAGGGAAACCTGTTTCAGTATTCCAGAGATTTAAGACTGGGACAGAGGCTTACCTTCCAGCAGGACAATGACCCTAAGCATACTGCTAAAGCAACACTCAAGTGGTTTAAGGGGAAACATTTAAATGTCTTGGAATGGCCTAGTTAAAACTCAGACCTCAATCCAATTGAGAATCTGTGGTATGACTTAAAGATTGCTGTACACCAGCGGAACCCATCCAACTTGAAGGAGCTGGAGCAGTTTTGCCTTGAAGAATGGGTAAAAATCCCAGTGGCTAGATGTGCCAAGCTTATAGAGACATACCCCAAGAGACTTGCAGCTGTAATTGCTGCAAAAGGTGGCTCTACAAAGTATTGACTTTGGGGGGGGTGAATAGTTATGCATGCTCAAGTTTTATGTATTTTGCATCTTCAAAGTGGTAGGCATGTTGTGTAAATCAAATGATACAAACCCCAATTTTAATTTCAGGTTGTAAGGCAACAAAATAGGAAATATGCCAAGGGGGGTGAATACTTTGGCAAGCCACTGTAACACATATGGAATCATGAAGTAACGAAAAAAGTGGTAAACAACTCAAAATATATTTTATATTTGAGATTCTTCAAACAGCCACCCTTTGCCTTGATGACAGCTTTGCACACTCTTGGCATTCTCTCAAACAGCTTAATGAGGTAGTCACCTGGAATGCATTTCAATAAACAGGTGTGCCTTCTTAAAAGTTCATTTGGGTAATTTCTTTCCTTCTTAATGCATTTGAGCCAATCAGTTGTGTTGTGACAAGGTCCATATTATGGCAAGAACAGCTCAAATAAGCAAAGAGAAATGACATTCCATCAATACTTTAGGACATGAAGGTCAGTCAATCCGGACAATTTCAAGAACTTTGAAGGTTTCTTCAAGTGCAGTCGCAAAAACCATCTAGCGCTATGATGAAACTGGGTCTCATGAGAACCGCCACAGGAATGGAAGACCCAGAATTACCTCTGCTGCAGAGGATAAGTTCATTAGAGTTACCAGCCTCAGAAATTGCAGCCCAAATAAATGCTTCACAGAGTTCAAGTAACAGACACATCTCAACATCAACTGTTCAGAAGAAACTGTGTGAATCAGGCCTTCATGGTCAAAGAAACCACTACCGAAGGACACCAATAAGAAGAAGAGACTTGCTTGGGCCAAGAAACACGAGCAATGGACATTAGACCGGTGGAAATGTGTCTTTTGGTCGAGTCCAAATTTGAGATTTTTGCTTCCAACCGCTGTGTCTTTGTGAGACGCGGTGTGGGTGAACGGATGATCTCCGCATGTGTATCTCCCACAGTAACGCATGGAGGAGGTGTTATGGTGTGGGGGTGCTTTGCTGGTGACACTGTCTGTGATTTATTTAGAATTCAAGGCACACTTAACCAGCATGGCTACCACAGTATTCTGCAGCGATACGCCATCCCATCTGGTTTGGGCTTAGTGGGACTATCATTTGTTTTTCAACAGGACAATGACCCAACACACCTCTAGGCTGTGAAAGGGCTATTTTACCAAGAAGGAGAATGAAGAAGGTCAAGAAGAAGGTCTGATTTCATTATTACTGAAACAGGATACAAGTGGAAAATATAAAGATCCAGTCCATTTTAAAAAATTGGAGGCTCCTTAAACTTCAGTGTTGTGATGCCAAAATTCTAGCAGAATGTATAGCGCATAGAATTAAAAAGGTATTGTCGGACATTATTCATTCTAATCAGACAAGTTTTTTACATGGACATAATTGGATATAATATATGGCAAGTACTGGAAACAATAGAACACAATGAAAAATCAGGGAAACCAGGCTTGCTATTCATTGCAGACTTCAAAAAGGCATTTGATAAAGTACGACTGGTGTTTATATATAAATGCCTGGAGCATTTCAATATTGGAGAATCTGGAAAATCATGTATAGTAACCCTAGGTGTAAAATAGTCAATAATGGCTATTTCTCTGAAAGTTTTAAACTGTCAAGAGGAGTGAAACAATGTTGTCCACTATCGGCATATCTATTTATTATGGCCATCGAGATGTTAGCTATTAAACTCAGATCCAACAATAATATCAAGGGATTAGAAATCCAGGGCTTAAAAACAAAAGTGTCATTGTACGCTGATGATTCATGTTTTCTTTTAAATCCACAACTTGAATCCCTCCACAGCCTCATAGAGGATCTAGATACATTTTCTAACCTCTCTGGATTACAAGCAAATTATGATAAATGTACTATATTACGTATTGGATCACTAAAAAATACAAATTTTAAATTACCATGTAGTTTACCAATAAAATGGTCTGACGGTGATGTGGATATACTCGGAATACATATCCCAAATTAAATAAATGATCTCACTCCAATACATTTTAATAGAAAGTTAGCTAAAATAGATCAGATCTTGCTACCATGGAAAGGTAAATAACTGTACATTTGTGGAAAAATCACCCTGATTAACTCTTTAGTATTATCCCAGTTTACCTATTGGCTTATGGTCTTGCCTACGCCTAGCGAACCGTTTTTAAAATTATATGAGAAAAAAATATTCAATTTTATTTGGAACGGCAAGCAAGACAAAATTAAATGGGCCTATTTATATAATGAGTATGAATTCGGAGGACAGAAATGATTAAATATTAAAGCATTAGACCTATCACTAAAAACTTCAGTCATACAAACGTTGTACTTAAATCCAAACTGGTTGTAGCAAATTAGTAAGATTGTCTCACCCAATGTTCAAGAATGGCCTTTTTTCACTTTATTCAGATTACAACCCCTCACTTTCAGGTATTTGAAAAGGAAATAATCCCCAAAATATCACTATTTCTAAAACAAGCCATAGAAAGTTGGTTGCAATTTCAATTTAATCCTCCAGAAACAACAGAACAAATATTGCAACAAATATTGTGGTTAAACTCAAATATACTAATTGATAAAAAAAAGTCCTTCAAAACTGTTGGAAAAGCATTCCAGGTGAAGCTGGTTGAGAGAATGCCAAGAGTGTGCAAAGCTGTCATCAAGGCAAAGGGTGGCTATTTGAAGAATCTCAAATATAAAATATATTTTTGATTTGTTTAACACTTTTTTGGTTATTACATGATTCCATATGTGTTATTTCATAGTTTTGATGTATTCACTATTATTCTACAATGTAGAAAATAGTAAAAATAAAGAAAACCCCTTGAATGAGTAGGTGTTCTACAACTTTTGACCGGTAGTGCACTTGTGATAGGTCACAGCAGCATCAAGCCCAATCACCCACTCAAAATATATTTTGGTTACTTATTTTTACAGTATAGATATATGATATTGTGAAGTATCATGTTTATCAAATAGTAACAGTATTACAATATAAAGTGCTGTTTCTCTCAAAAGGCACCAGGTAAATGTGTTTCATAGATACCTGGTGCCTCTTCAAAAGGCGGGCAATTGTTGGTAGGCTGATGGATGCCACATTGGCAAAGGTGTCATCGTTCTCCTCAATGGCCTGCTTTATTTTGGACAGCGGTATGTCATTCCTGACCCTCACCATTTCCACCACTCCTGCTGGTCGGTCAGCATACGGCCACCATCATGGGGTCTTCTGTCAATTCTGAGGGTAGAACAGAGTATACTGTCAATAGATCATACTGTAACATGTTTTGTGAATTTACATGCATTACAATATGTAATTTACTGTAAATGTAATGGTAAAGCATAGTGGATATCCTGCAGACTTACCGGTTTTCTTGGCAAAATGTTCTCATGATCGAATTGACAGTTGATCTTTTCAGATTGGGGTGATCTGGCAGCCTCTGCCATGGTAAGGCCTCTGTTTACCACATGGTCAACGACGATGGCCTGGACTTCATTTGATAGAACAGTTCCCTGCCGTCTGCCTCCCTCTCTCTGATGTCCACCTGTTTGACGGGGCCCAAGCCCATCTCTTTGACGGGGACCATGCCCACCTCTTTGACCTCTTTGATGGGGCCCATGCCCACTTCTCTGATTTCTTCCTCTCCCTTGCTGTCTATCGTTCTCCATGTTGAAAGAAATTGCAAGTGTTCACACACCACCTTTTATATGGTGACCAATTGTGGTTACCACTTTGTGAAATCAATTAGCAAAAACGAGTATTCATTATGTATGGTTATCATGTACTGTATCATGCATGTAATTTAGATGTTTATACTTTACAAACACACCTTTTATTTCTTTAGTTCTCAAAATCCATATATAGTAGACAAACCAGTTTAAAATATATAGGTTTACCAAACGGTTAAGTGATTAACCATTAAGCGCAGTTGGATTAAGTGATGGTCAAATGTATTTAATGAGAAGAGAATCATATGAAAAGTATTGTCAGCATTGTATTGTGAAAGGCAACAACTTTATATGAAAGTTAGTTCTAGATTAAACACCAATTAGGTTTAGTGAAAAAGTTATTTGTGTGATTGTGTGTGTTGTACTTAGCCAATTGAAAATGTGCAAATAATGTTGTAAAACTGCCTTTTTGATGATCTGTTTTGTACTAAGAGTTGTGAAATTTTACCACATACTTGTGAAAATAGTACCAAAGTGATTTTAAAAAACAGTATATTATGTATTTTAATTGTTGTTTTGTTTCCTGTTTGGACCCCAGGAAGAGTAGCCGCTGCCTTGTGGATCCCAATAAATATTACTATAATACTAACGGTCTGCAGGGGTAGGCAATCCTGGTCTTTAGAGCCTGTGCAGGTTTATATCACAGCCGAGCACTAAATAATCATCTTTAAACAGTCAGCCTCTGAAAAATTCCTTGTAAAATAGAAAAGGTTCACCTTTCTGTTAAGAGCTCTGTGTTGTACTGTATGTGTCCTCAAGTTCAACTCTGTACCATCCCTACAGTACCTTAACCTAATCTCCTCCTCCCACCCCTCTCCACCAGTGTGTGCATATGTGTGCGCGTGCATGTACATGTGCGTGTGTATGTGTGTATGTGCGTGAGTGTGTGTGTGTGTGTGCGTGCTTATGCCGTTTGAGACAGTCAGTGAGCCATTGCACCTGCACCTTTGATCTAACGCCAGAGCCTGTCCTATTGCTGCAGTCTGATGCAGTGAAACCTCAGTCAGCATGAACGTTTTCAAGGCTACACAGCCTCTACCCACCCAGCCTTCCTATTAACCACCCACCCACCACACGCACGCTGACAACAAGAAATGGAATCAATGACACTGAAAAGATAAAGCCTTTGACGTTTTTGCTTTTTATTGAACCGTACAAATTTAATTTAATTTATCTGCTTAATAAGAGTTCGATTTCCGCCCCGTCTATGGTGCCAGCTAAGGAATTAGTTTCGCTAGCTACGTATTTCTGCCATTAAACCAAACTCCAAACGTAGCCATTTCCATGGACAGCTGCTTATGTTTTGCTGCTAATTGGGACAACGTCAGGCTAATGTCTTCTAAAATCCTTTGCCAAATGCTCATCTAGTGAGTCACTGTTGAAATAATCCATCTGACAGAAGTAAAAATGTGTCTGTCAGCATCTTCTGTCACCCCCTCCTCATCTCAGGTCCCTCGTTCCCTTTAAGAAAGAGTAAAGAAGAAGAGAATGCGGTGACTGGAATGTGAAAGAAGCAGAATGACATTCTCAACAAATAACGAAGCCTTGCCTTGCCTCTCTGCTCTTCCAGCTAAGTTGGATTCAAAACTGAAAGACACATTAAGATGCAGAAACAGAGTCTTGACAGTGATTGCAAAAGCTCCCCATTGTTGCTGCAGCAAATAATGCGTCCTCCTGGCTTTCGGCTTTGTCTCTGGCTGTGTCTCTGTGTGTGTGTCTAGCGAGGGCTCGTTTGTGGAGATTTAGCATGAAAGACAGAGCTATAGGGCTCTCCTCTCCTTTGGGGAAAACAATAATTTTTGATTGGGCCTCTCAATCTAACCACATGACACACTGACTCTGGCTGTGTTGGTTTAGGAGCAATAGTCATGGGCAGTGGTGTCTCCACATGTCTTTTGGCTCTGTGACACATGTCCTGTGTGTGTGTGTGTGTGTGTGTGTGTGTGTGTGTGTGTGTGTGTGTGTGTGTGTGTGTGTGTGTGTGTGTGTATGTGTGTGTGTGTGTGTGTGTTGGTAGGTCCAGCTGGGAGATGTACTTTGAGGACATCGTTTTATTAAGGGATCTGATGTTACTCCTGTGTGTTTGAGCATCAAGCTTTATGCGTCCTCACACAATTATAGGAAGAAAAGCTCTGTCGTGAGGAGAATGTCTTTTTGCATATGTTTGGCACACAGGGTTGTTGCTAAGAATTTGCATCTGTGAGAAGAGACTAGTCATTTGTAATCCTACTTTCAGACATAATGTGATATTTACAGCATTTGGAATCATGCAGGGGGCTTCTCAAAATATAAAAAAGGTAACTTTCATTACAGAATGTTATTTATCCATCTCTGTGTCTCCTTAAATCTCTCACTCCACAGGAAAAACAGTGTTTTGTTACTGATTGAGTGTGGGGGAAAGCTATTTCTCACTCTTCCTCACTTGTTCTACCATCTCTGTTTGAATATACATCTCGCCCTATCTGTCTCTCTGTCTCTGTCTCTCTCTCGTTGTCTCTGTCTCTCAGACGAGTAATTGTATTTTTCATTAGTGCAAACTCTATGCTCTGAGGGCTCATTACCCACATTGTTATCTCTCTCTCTCTCTCTCTCTCTCTATATATATATATATATATATATATATATATTGTGATGTCACGAGAGGCTGTGTCCTGGAGGGACGTTACATCCCCCTGAGGTGGCTGCAAACCCAGACAGCTATGGCTCCATCTGCTGGTATGGTCGGGGAACTCCACCCCTCTATGGCCAATCTTCCCACGCAGCTGAAACAAATGAGGAGCTGATGAGCTGAAGGTTTGGGAAGGGAAGAGACACAGTCTCCAACCTGGGCTCTCTGGAGGACAAGAGTGCTGCACGTCCACTTCCATGAGGAATATAAGGATTTGGAGATACTTACCTTTGGGAAATACTCACCTTTGGATATATGCACCTGTGGAAATACGTGAGAGACATTTGGAAGGACTTTTTGCTGGGTTGGCCACTAGCTGCAACGTGGACTACAGTAAGGCTGGGGAAAAGTTATCTGAGCGAGTGAGAATTATGATTTTGGATGTGGAAGAGACATCCCTGAACTGTTAACCCTTAAAGAGCCACAAGAGAACAGAATTTTGTTATATTTTCGTTAATTTCCCAAGACCTATAATAAAATCCTTGTTTTGTTTGAACCTTGTCTCCTTGCACTACTTGAGCAATCCCGCTGAAAGCTGTGTAGCCTCTCGTGACGTCACAGATGGTGGAGAATACGGGCACGCTGAAGCGTTAATAGTGCATGTCAGAGGAGGATACCGAAGGTTTGATCACCCAGTTTTCCAAGTTGGCCGTAGGCTCCCCGCCGACTGAAATGGAGGACATATTGAAAGCCCTTGTTGCTGGCCAGCAAGCCCAGATGCAAGCAAACGTGGCTCTCTTGGAGGAGCAAAAGAAAGCCAACCTTCTGAAGGCAGAGGAATTGCAGTTGCAGAGACAGAGGGTTGTCCAAAATACCCGCCCAATAAAGGCAAGTGACTTTATATCTAAGATGGGAGCTACCGATGACATTGAGGCATACCTGCATGCATTTGAGGCCACGGCCACTAGGGAAGCCTGGCCCAAGCAACAGTGGGTTGGTCTGTTAGCCCCCTTTCTAACCGGGGAATCGCTGAATGCTGTCCGGGACCTGGGCCCTGACCAGGTTACTGACTATGATGCCCTGAAGTCTGAGATCCTCAGCAGATATGGACTCACAAAGTTTGGTATGGCCCAGCGCTTTCACGGCTGGACCTTCCAACCAGACCAACCTCCTCGGGCGCAGATGCATGAACTTGTCCGAATCGCAAGGAAATGGCTGGATCCGCAGAGGAATACAGCAGCGGCGGTGGTGGAGGCCGTTGTGGTGGATCGTTACCTACGCGCCCTGCCTTATGAGGCAAAACGGTTCATCAGTCAACAGGCCTTGACCACGGCTGATCTGACCGTGGAAGCTGTGGAAAAGTACCAGGCCACAGCGGAGATGCTGAATGCTTCCCGAAAAGACCCCAGGAGTGCGGCCCCACCACAAATGGGAAGAACCCGTCCAAAGGACCCCAAGGTCTCGAACCCAGCCACGTCAGGACTTATCCCGGCTCCAGGGGGAGCCAGAAACCAGGCGGGTCCAAGAAGAGTACACCAGGAGGGGGAAACTCGACAGTGTTACCGGTGTGGGGAGATGGGACATATCTCCTGGCAGTGTGGGAAACCAGCCGATGAACCTATGCCCACTGCGGAGTCCTCCAGCTCAGCACCCACACACCGTTTTGCCTCGCTCTTGGGAGTCGTAGATGGCGGCCCAGATCGACCCCCCACCTGCCCGGTAACTGTGAATCACCATGATGTGGAGGCCTTACTGGATTCTGGTAGCCGGGCCACCCTGGTGCGTAAGGATTTGGTGGGCCCAACGTGTCTGACCCCGGGGAAAGTCCTCCCAGTTTCCTGTGTCCATGGAGACACCAGAGAATACCCCATGACTGAACTTACAATGACCAGCACACGGGGAACCATACACACGACGGCGGGGGTGGTTGATTCCCTCCCCGTCCCTGTCCTAATTGGGCCGAGACTGCCCAGCCTTTTACCCACTCTGGAGAGAGTCTCAGGAGAGGATAACCCGAGTACCGCGGAAACGGAGAGGCAAGACTCATCCTGGGAAGGCTCCGGTGCAATCCTCCGAATTACTCACTCCCGCCCGGGCTCTGATAGGGATGGCAGGTGCCCAGACCGACACAGAGACGGAGCTACAGAATCTGGACAAAGAACTGTCTGGTCTGAAGGGGACCGCTGAGAGGTATCGTTTGTTAAAGCAACAGTTAGACATGAAGACAGAAGAGTTAGATATCCTCCAGGCTAAACTCCAACAGAGCTCCTTCCCTAAGCAACAGGAGGAGCTGGAGAGGCTGCGCAGGACCATCGAGGAGTGTGAGGAGACCCTGCGCAATAGTAAGGAGGTCCAGAAGAAGGCAGAGGAGAAGTACAAGGTGTTGGAGAACAAGATGAAGAATGCGGAGGCAGAGAGAGAGAAGGAACTGAAAGCTGCTCAACAGAAGCTAAACTCTGCTAAAACCAAGGCTGATGCGTTCAGTAAGAAACTCAAGGAGAGACAACAGGAGGCTGAGTCCCTGGTCCTAGAGGTGGAGGAGTTGAAGAGAGAGCAGGCTGGCAAGCACCACGGGAATGCGGACGCCCTCTCCCGGCGTGATGCCTTCTTCGCTGCCTTTACCCCGACGAGGACGTCGGTCCCGAGGGGAGGGGGATGTGTGATGTCACGAGAGGCTGTGTCCTGGAGGGACGTTACATCCCCCTGAGGTGGCTGCAAACCCAGACAGCTATGGCTCCATCTGCTGGTATGGTCGGGAACTCCACCCCTCTATGGCCAATCTTCCCACGCAGCTGAAACAAATGAGGAGCTGATGAGCTGAAGGTTTGGGAAGGGAAGAGACACAGTCTCCAACCTGGGCTCTCTGGAGGACAAGAGTGCTGCACGTCCACTTCCATGAGGAATATAAGGATTTGGAGATACTTACCTTTGGGAAATACTCACCTTTGGATATATGCACCTGTGGAAATACGTGAGAGACATTTGGAAGGACTTTTTGCTGGGTTGGCCACTAGCTGCAACGTGGACTACAGTAAGGCTGGGGAAAAGTTATCTGAGCGAGTGAGAATTATGATTTTGGATGTGGAAGAGACATCCCTGAACTGTTAACCCTTAAAGAGCCACAAGAGAACAGAATTTTGTTATATTTTCGTTAATTTCCCAAGACCTATAATAAAATCCTTGTTTTGTTTGAACCTTGTCTCCTTGCACTACTTGAGCAATCCCGCTGAAAGCTGTGTAGCCTCTCGTGACGTCACAGAATATATATATATATATATACATACAGTGGGGAGAACAAGTATTTGATACACTGCCGATTTTGCAGGTTTTCCTACTTACAAAGCATGTAGAGGTCTGTAATTTTTATCATAGGTACACTTCAACTGTGAGAGACGGAATCTAAAACAAAAATCCAGAAAATCACATTGTATGATTTTTAAGTAATTCATTTGCATTTTATTGCATGACATAAGTATTTGATCACCATTCTTCAAAGTAGCCACCCTTTGCCTTGATGACAGCTTTGCACACTCTTGGCATTCTCTCAACCAGCTTCATTAGGAATGCTTTTCAAAACAGTCTTGAAGGAGTTCCCACATACGCTGAGCACTTGTTGGCTGCTTTTCCTTCACTCTGCGGTCCAACTTATCCCAAACCATCTCAATTGGGTTGAAGTCGGTGATTGTGGAGGCCAGGTCATCTGATGCAGCACTCCATCACTCTCCTTCTTTGTCAAATAGCCCTTACAGAGCCTGGAGGTGTGTTGGTTCATTGTCTTGTTGAAAAACAAATGATGTTCCCACTAAGCGCAAACCAGATGGGATGGCGTATCGCTGCAGAATGCTGTGGTAGCCATGCTGGTTAAGTGTGCCTTGAATTCTAAATAAATCACTGACAGTGTCACAAGCAAAGCACCACCACACCGTCACACCTCCTCCTACGTGCTTCACAGTGGGAACCACACATGTGGAGACCATCCGTTCACCTACTCCGTTCACAAAGACACGGTGGTTGGAACCAAAAATCTCAAATTTGGACTCATCAGACCAAAGGACAGATTTCCACCGGTCTAATGTCCATTGCTCGTGTTTCTTGGCCCAAGCAAGTCTCTTCTTCTTATTGGTGTCCTTTAGTAGTGGTTTCTTTGCAGCAATTCTACAATGAAGGCCTGATTCACGCAGTCTCTCTGAACAGTTGATGTTGAGATGTGTCTGTTACTTGAACTCTATGAAGCATTTATTTGGGCTGCAATTTCTGAGTCTGGTAACTCTAATGAACTAATCCTCTGCAGCAGAGGTAACTCTGGGTCTTCCTTTCCTGTGGCGGTCCTCATGAGAGCCAGTTTCATCATAGCGCTTGATGGTTTTTGCGACTGCACTTGAAGAAACGTTCAAAGTTCTTGAAATTTTCCGGATTGACTGACCTTCATGTCTTAAAGTAATGATGGACTGCCGTTTCTCTTTGCCTATTTGAGCTGTTCTTGCCATAATATGGACTTGGTCTTTTACCAAATAGGGCTATCTTCTGTATACCCCCCTACCTTGTCACAACACAACTGATTGGCTCAAATGCATTAAGAAGGAAAGAAATTCCACAAATTAACAAGGTACACCTGTTAATTGAAATGCATTCCAGGTGACTACCTCATGAAGCTGTTTGAGAGAATGCCAAAGAGTGTGCAAAGCTGTCATCAAGGTAAAGGATGGCTACTTTGAAGAATCTTAAATATAAAATATATATTTGTTTAACACTTTTTCATAGTTTTGATGTCTTCACTATTATTATACAATGTAGAAAATAGTAAAAATAAAGAAAAACCCTTGAATGAGTAGGTGTGTCCACACTTTTGACTGGTACTGTATATCTTTCTGCCTTTCAGTGTGCCATCAACAATGAGTGTGATGAGTGTCCTTTTCGACCTCCTTTCGTGTGCAGACTCTATCAATATATCCACACAGTATGATAACTGATAACCAGAATCTAGGCCTAATCCATATCCCCCTCTCTCCAGGAGTGTTCATGTTAAGCATCTAACAGGTATTTCTCCCTCTCCAGGAGTGTACACGTTCAGCCTCTAACATGTATCTCTCGCTCTCTCTCCAGGAGTGTACACTTTCGGGCTGTTCACCGTGGACATCTTTGTAAACGCGGGCCAGGTGGTGACGGGGAACCTGTCCCCCCACTTCCTGACGGTGTGTAAACCCAACTTCACAGCCCTGGGCTGCCAGCACGCCCTGCGCTACATCAGCCACCAGGAGGCCTGCACCGGGAATCAGGAGGATATCCTGCGTGCACGCAAAACCTTCCCCTCCAAAGAGGCTGCTCTCAGCGTCTACGCAGCCCTCTATCTCGCGGTGAGTGGGAACCTAGGAACTAAAGATACATGTTTAGTGAGTGAGTGAGTGAGTCCCTGTTACAACTACTCACTAATGAAATGTAATAACTATGGAATACATATTAGGATTATATAGTTGTAGTAGGAATACAAAGTAAGCTTTCGGACCTGTACAGACTTCACTGGGACATCTAGGGGTGAAAGGGTAATTCCAAGATTCTGTGAGGGACAGGCTTTAGAACACCTTAATGATACAAGTGGATTTAGTGAGTAGGCCCGATAGATGCAGGTCTTGGATGGGCTGCTATTCAGCTGTTTCTTTGATGGCTATGAGTCAGATTAGATGCGAAGAACGCTGCAAAATATCCAAGTCTCTAAACAGTTCTGTCTTTTTGTCCAGCTGCTGATATGCGTATAGATGGATTTCTCCAAGTCTCTGAGCTGTTCTGCTGGAGGAGTATGTACAGTGACCTCCAAAACTATTGCCACCCTTGATAAAGATGAGCAAAAAAGACTGTATAAAATAAATAATACAAATACCGAGCTATATTGTATGCTCAGGGTTGGGTTGTAATGGATTACATGTAACAGGCATTACATGATCCGATTACAAAAATGAAGTAACTGTAATCAGCCGGGGGAAAAACAATAGGATTACAGTTACATTCTTAAAAACAGCACTTGATAAAACTTTGGACATTTGATAAAACTTTGTTAGCTCTGCTGTCATTTAGCGCACCATCAAGACTTCTCACATGCACTCAGAGATTCTATTGTCCTGCTGATGGCCCACTAACCCTTGGCCTACAATGGTCGCGCCCCTGCGGAAATCCAATTAACATAATACAAAAATCCTCATCAAAATCTGTCTGTTTATACTAGGGATATGTGGTTTTTTGCATGGGCTGCGTCTCAATCCACTGCATCCACTGATAATGCCCTTCCGCATCTGTTGTGAAAGGTGGCAGAGCTAGAGGGGTGTTTGTCAGACCATGAGACATCTCACGGAAATCTCTGTAGCGTCTGAAACTATTATGACCACTCTATTGAAAGCTGAGACTCTCACGAACACGATGGTGTTCTCCGTCTTGCTCTAGGATGCCCACAAGCCTCACAAGCCTCATCTGAAGGTCCTGACTATATGGAGATAGTTTAGTGCCTAAAATAAGGGGATAAATACATAAAATATATATAGTTTCCTGATCTTGCTTATGTCTCTCAGCTATAGGACAGACACTTCAGAACAAACTTCCTTTAGATTTTTTGGGGGACTATCTGTTGTTTCATGTAGTGAATCTGTTATTCAATGTGTTTCTATTGGCTAATAGCAGTAATACCAAATTCAATGTTTCATCAAATCATTTTTTTTGATTTGTTTTTATACCTTGAGGGGTCTTAAAATTCAAAATCAAGCTAAAATATCCTTGGTATGACCATCTTAAATCAATTTCATGTAAACTTAGAACCCCCCCCCCCCCAGAGGGTTAAGGGTGGATTGTTTATTTTGCATTCAAACTGGTTGAATTAATAATCTTGTTTACCCAGAAGTAAAAATATCTTACGAAAGTTTGTCATTTCCTGCTTTACTTCAGGGGGGAATGCCGTTAGCAATTGTGATTACTTTTGTGCAAAGGAAGGAAGCGAAGTATCCCACGCAAACGGAAACTCTCGGCCAAACCCCTTCCTTCTGCTAATTTCACCCGTGTTTATCATGGCCAAAAAGCTAATTTTTGTTTTCATGAATTGTTAAGATATAGCCAATTTTGACTTTGTGGCTGTGGAATCTAGTGGAAACCGTTGATCATCCTCACGCAGGCTTGAAAATCATCACACCAGTTTAAGCAACGCCTTCTCCCAAACCTGACTCATCCAAATAAACAATGACGAAAACCCAAAAGCAGGAACTACTGCTGCTCGTATTCACACAATTCTACATGAGCCTTGACAGATTCTCACCATTTCATCTGTCCACGAGAGATTAAATGAATAGGTTAAAGTTCCAAAATATTTATACGTGGCCCACTAGTCAATCAGACAGTTCCTACTTGCTGCTTTGCAGCATTGTGCTTTCACTCTCTCTCCTTTGTGTGCACCGAGTAGTGGGAAAGAAAAATGCTTTATGATTGAGGATTATTTCAAAAAACCCTGTCTTGTAAGCAGTCATTGACACTGTTGAAGAGAGCATATAGAAATCGTGGCCGTAGTTGAAGCCATTTTTAAGTGTAATGCAGTTGATTGGTGACGATGACATGAACATGTATTGCGGTTGACATCATTACAAGCATTATACTCCGATTTCTACCCACTAGTTTGAAATACATTATTATAAACAATAGCGTAAATGTGGGCTAATTTTGATGGGGGACAATGAGGCGATTCTGAATCTTTCCCCCACGAGGAGGGACCAATAATATGTATAAACTCTGGATGACTGACAGGGTGCGCTGTATTGAAGCCACCACACAGCCATCTTGGTACTCCTGAAGGCTAGTCAAAGGCTGCTCATGGCTCACATCATCCCAGACACACTTGACCCACTCCAATTCGCATACTGCCCCAACAGATCCACAGATGACGCAATCTCTATTGCACTCCACACTGCCCTCACCCATCTGGACAAAACAAATACCTATGTAAGAATGCTGTTCATTGACTACAGCTCAGCATTCAACACCAACCATAGTCCCCTCCACCAAATGTAAACGCCTGGAGTTTGCACATCAGTGGTGGGTTTGGCATCGAAAGAAGGATGCATATGAAGAAAATAACCTCATGCCTACTGTAAAATATGGTGGTGGATCGTTGATGTTATGGGGCTGTTTTTCTTCCACTGGTCCTGGGGCAATTGTTAAGGTCAATGGCATCATGAACTCTACCAAGTACCAATATATTTTTGCCAAAAACCTGGTTGCCTCTGCCACGAGGCTGAAACTTGGCCGCAAATTACACAAAGCACACATCAAAATCCACCAAGAAATTGTTAATTGACCACATAATCAAAAAAAATGTAATGTCCATCTCAGTCTCTGGACTTAAACCCCATTGAAAACCTGTGGTTTGAATTGAAGAGGGCAGTCCATAAGCGCAGACCGAAGGATATCAAGGATCTGTAAAGATTCTGTATGGAGGAATGGTCTAAGATCTTTCCCAATGTGTTCTCCAATCTCATAAAACAGAAGAAAAAGGTGCCGATATCATCGCAAGGGGAGGGTGCACAAAGCATTGTAATTTTGACACCTATCTATTTTTATTCATTACTTGTTAAATAAAATATATTTCTCTGAGCAATTGTATAAGTATAAAATATTATAATTTCCCAATAAATAATACAAATAGCTCATGTATTTTTTGCTCATCTTTATCAAGGGTGCCAATAATTTTGGAGGTGACTGTATACACATCTGACTAGCCTGCAGTAGTAGTGACATCATCATCAGCCTTATAGGCTGCCTGTGTTTGGAATGCAGATGTGCAGGCAAGAAGGCAGGCACAGAAGGCAGCATAGGATCAGATTCTGTTCATCAGCTCCAATAAGCCCAAACACAGAAGCCAGAAAGCAGAAAGCACTTGTCTACTGCACGCACGCACGTACACACTACAGTTGAGGAACAATGGGAAAGTAATTGCTGCTTTGAAAGTTGATAAACTTGTAAGCTCACTTTTGAGAAAATGGCCCTTGAATGTTTTGGTACCTACTGGAGAGCTCTTCTTTGTCTAAATGTTACATTTACATTTTAATCATTTAGCAGACGCTCTTATCCAGAGCGATTTACAGTTAGTGAGTGCATACATTTTCATACTGGCTACACCCATTCAGCATCGTTCACACCCTCTTAAAACCTTTAGCCCCACCCATCTCTTTAAGGATTCACATGTGAGGCTATGTACTAAACAACCAAAGATTTCAAGACTAAAGGCTGGCTTATACCACGGGTGAGTTCGTAAATGTAATCTGGAGTGCCAGAGTGTGCTCTGGGCATTCATAAACTCAGAGCGTTGTCAGATTGGTGTTCGTAAATTCAGAGCGTTTCGCTCTCCGAGCGTTCAGAGCACACACTGGACGCTCTGGCCGAAAAGTTGGGTTGATCCGAGCGCTCTGACCTAACAACAGCTGTCAAGCACCCAAGCTAACTGGCTAATGTTGGCTAGCTTGCTAGTTACTTCCAGACACAAATGAGAGAACAGCTCACTCTGACCATTTTACTTGCCCTAGCAGAGCTGGTTAGGCTGTTTTTATGTTATCCAGAGCGTTGGTGACTGCAACTGTGCTGTTGGCAACAATTTCATTATGCTTTTTTGCCAACGTTTACTGACACCGGCCATATTCAACGGGTGTTGAGCGTTCATAAATTTGCTCAGACGAGAGTGCTCTGAAATCTGAGTAGATAGCCAGAGCAAATTTACCAGCTACGTCTATTGACAGTTGTTGCAGTGACATCATAAACATTCTATTGAAATAGTTACTTGCATAGTGGAGTCTTTTGTTTAGACATGTAGCTAGCTAGCTAAACAATGAACGATAATCACAACTCATAACTTTACTACCCTGCAATAATCTGCAGTTAGCTAACCAACCAGGTTCAATGTTAGCTAGCTAACATTAGGCTATAACTAGCAATGCACATGGCTCTGAGATACAAATAATATTACTACACAGATCATACACGTAACGTTAGCTAACAGTACACTTGAAATGAAAAGGACTTTCTGACAAAATTAGAAACGTGTAATATCTGACTCTCTTACCCGTATACATGGATGGACACTTCTCCCTCTCTGTCACGGATGCCATGGTTGCCCTTAGTTTGAAGATATAATCTGTGTTCTCTTTTCGACTCCGTCTGCATATTTGCAATGAAACGCCAGAATTGTCTCCATCTCCTTAGCTATCATACTCTAATTCCATTGATTTCAAAACTCAATCCTCCAGAAAGTGGAGAGCAACACTTATGCAGTTCTACTATGTGATATCTTTAAAAAAAAGCTGTGTTACGAAGGATTACCTACACATACTGACCAGCTCATATTATAGACAGAAGCGAGCTACATGGCAGACCAATCCGAACTCATCTCTCAGCATGTCCAGCCCACTCATTATCTCAGCCAATCATGGCTAGCGGGAAGGTTGCTGTCTTTTTCCATAGCTAAACCAACTAGGCTCGTAATTTAACAATTGTATTCATATTTACAGATGGCATACAAGTTTGTTATTAAGGCACATGAAAGTTCACATGTTCCAGAAGGCATTTCTGCCTAAAAACACATTGTAATAAATAAATAAAATGTTTACGTTCAAATGGTGCTCTTGTGAAGTAGTGACGCGTGACATATGAATAGTTTCCTGAAACGAGTCACATATATAGTACACTACTTTTTACCAGGGCACTATGTAGGAAATAGGGTGCATTTTGGGATGCAGACTGAATCTGGAAATATTTCAGGAACAGCCCACATGAAAAAATACTATAGTATTCACTGTAGTGTTTTTGCAGACTTTTCTGTAGTATTCACTGTAGTATTTTTGTGAACTAAAGTCAGCAAACACACTACAGTGAATACTGTAGTATTTACTTTAGTATACTGTAGTATTTACTTTAGTATACTGTAGTATTTACAGTTAATGCTTGTATAAATACTCTGGTAAAAGAAAACAGTAGTGAAAACAGTAAAATTAATGTAGTGTTTTTGGAGATTGTAGTATACTGTAGTATTTACTTTGGTGTTTTTGCAGACATTACTGTAGTATTTACTGTAGTGTTTTTGTTTTATTATCTTTGACATAGAGGTGGAGGCTTCCTCCTTGAGGAAACCTACTGGAGAAATACTAAAAGAGCACATTTTCCAAAACCTGTAGGTAGGACTGGGGTCTGAACGGATAGTTCAGAGCCTCTACTCTTTTCTATAACCTGTAGGGAACACAATATATGGTCTATAGGTTTCTCACTTATAGGTGTCACCAATTGGGATATGTGATAGGGGAATGGGCAGGGTATATGCACATTAAAAACTGTAGTATTTACTATAGTTTTAAAAAGTAGAGTGTTTTTGCAGACTGTAGTGTTTTTGTGGACATTACTGTAGTATTTACTATAGTGTTTTTGCGGATAATACTGTAGTATTTATATAATATTCTACAGTATACTACAACATTCTATAGTAAGAACTACACATGATCAAGGAACACTTCAGTGTGTAGTATAGTATTCATCCGTATATTACAGTTTACTACAGAATACTATAGTAAGTACTGTAGTATTCTCTAGTAAACTGTAGTATTTCATGTGGGATGGTTAATATATCCAACATGACAGCAGATCATGACAAACATATTGATATACCGTATATTTTTTAAAATCTTGGCTACGAATTCTTTGGCTACGAGGAAGACTGGAGTAGGACTTTAAAGGGAAAACTGATCCTAGATCAGCACTCATACACTGAGACACCATGTGAATATGAGTCCCGTTCAGAGGACCACAGTCTGATGGCAGTATCTTTCATAAGGAACGACGTCACTGCAGCCTACAGCTACAGGGGAATACACTTCCCAGATCAAACTCTGTCAGATTTCCTTATCTCCGATGTGTTAGATAATCTTAAGGTTTACAGTACCTTCAGAACGTTCACACTTCTTGACTTTTTCCACATTTTGTTGTGTTACAAAGTGGGATTAAAATTTATGCAATTGTAATTTTTTTGTCAATGATTTACACAAAATACTGTGTAATGTGAAAGTGGAAGAAAAATTCTAACATATTTAAAAAATATAAAAAATATAAAACACTATTATATCTTTATCCTTTTAAAAATTCTTCAAGATCTGTCAATTTGGTTGTTGATCGTTGCTAGACAACCATTTTAAAGTCTTGCCATAGATTTTCAAGCCAATTTAAGTCAAAACTGTAACTAGGCCAATCAGGAACATTCAATATCATCTTGGTAAGCAACTCCAGTGGTCCTCTGTAGCTCAGCTGGTAGAGCATGGCGCTTGTAACGCCAGGGTAGTGGGTTCGATCCCCAGGACCACCCATACACACACAAAAAAAATGTATGACTGTAAGTTGCTTTGGATAAAAGCGTCTGCTAAATGGCTTATTATTTGGCCTTGTGTTTTAGGGAGTCCTGCTGAAAGGTGAATTTGTCTCCCAGTGTCTGTTGGAAAGCATACTGAATCAATTTTTCCTCTAGGATTTTGCCTGTGCTTAGCTCTATTCCATTTATTTTTATCCTAAAAAACTCCCTAGTCCTTGCCAATGACAATCATACCCATAACATGATGCAGCCACCACCATGCTTGAAAATATGAAAAGTGGTACTCAGTGATGTGTTGTGTTGGATTTGCCCCAAACATAACGCTTTGTATTCAGGACAAAAAGTTCATTTCTTAGCATATTTTTTTGCAGTATTACTTTTGTGCCTTATTGGAAACGGGATGCATGTTTTGGAATATTTGTATTCTGTACAGGCTTCCTTCTTTTCACTCTGTCATTTATGTTAGTATTGTGGAGTAACTACAATGTTGTTAATCCATCCAGCCATTAAACTCTGTAACTGTTTTAAAATCCCCTTTGGCATCATTGAGGAAATCCCTTAGCGGTTTCCTTCCTCTCTGGAAACTGAGTTAGGAAGGGCATCTGTATCTTTGTTGTGACTGGGCGTATTGATGCACCATCCAAAGTGTAATTAATAACGGCACAATGCTCAAAGGAATAATCAATGCCTGCTTCTTTTTTTTTACCCATCTACCAATAGGTGCCTTTCTTTGCGAACCATTTGAAAACCTCCTTGGTCTTTGTGGTTGAATCTGTGTTTGGATTTCACTGCTCGACTGAGGGATCTTGCAGATAATTGTATGTGTGGGGTAAAGAGCTGGGATAGTCATTTAAAAAGTCCATGCAACCTATTATGTGACTTGTTAAGCACATTTTTACTCCCGAACTTATTTAGGCTTGCCATAACAAAAGGGTTGAATACTTATTGAGTCAAGACATTTCAGCTTTTCATTTTTAATTAATATGTAAACATTTTTAAAAACATAATTCCACTTTCACATTATGGGGTATTGTGTGTAGGCCAGTAACCACAAAATCTCAATTTAATAAGTTAAATTCAGGCTATTAAACAACAGAATGTGATTCGTTTCAGGAAAAACTAGGCGTATATTGCCTGGCTGGGCTGATGAGACAGTGGATTGCGCAGTGAGATGGAACAGAGTAAATAGGCATTTCAACGTCATAGTTTTAGCCGCTGGTAATTTGTGGAATAGACACCGGCTGGAATGCAGTTTTAACCAATCAGCATCCAGGATTAGACACACCCATTGTGTAATGTTTAGCTAGCTAGCTACATGTCTAAACAAAAGACTCCACTATGCAAGTAACCATTTCACTGTACCGTTTACACCTTCTGTATCCTGTGCATGTGACAAATAAATCTTGATTTTATTTGATTAAGTGTGTGTTTAGCAGAGACGGTAATGTGAAGAACAACATGACCTGCACCAAAGCCAAATTAGGATATAACGTCAGGCCACACTCACAACCGTAAGCTATTTTCTGTAATTAGCTTGCCATTAACTTGTAAAGAATGAGCTTGTAGGTTTATTTTCCTGTAATAACGAATACAAATTAGCTTAATTTAAGAGTTTGTCAGCTTATGATGTGGTCATTATTTGAACTGGCTAGCCAGCTAACTTAACATTAGCTAGCTATCTAGCTAACAAGCTAGAAACGAACCAAAACATTGTTTAGAAAGTTGCTTTTAGTTGCCTGGTTTTCTAGATTGACATATACTAAATACATTTTTAAATGGATGGGTTTATTGGTGTTAAAATACACCAGTTATACTATTTTGGACCACCAGGCTGCTGATGTCATGCAGCCTGTCATTTTTGTGTTTCTACTTTTTCATAACGACAACGACAAGTTTGATGTCGGACGACAGTAGAATGTTCATGATGTCACTGCGCCAACTGTCTATAGACATGTCGATAGACGTACTGTAGTATAAACCAGCCTTAGTCTTGAAATCTTTGGTTGTTTACTACACTACCATACTCACTCTGTATAGCACATGTAGGTGTACCAAAAACATTCAAGGGCCATTTTCTCAAAAGTGGGGTTACAAGTTTATCAACTTTCAAAGCAGAATTACTTTTCCATTGTTCATCAACTGTAGTTGTAAAAAACACATTTAAAATGTTGCTACATAAGACCAAATCGAGCCACGTCGGTCACAAATGTGGATCAGCTTTAATATTGCAGATAGATTGTAACTTCCATCAATGTAATTGTCTGCATCACTTCCAATCCCCCATATGTTTTTTTCTAGCAAATATATATATATATATATATATATATATATATATATATATATATATATATATATATATATATATATATATATATATACACATATATATATATATACATACACATATACATATATATATATACACTGCCGATTTTACAGGTTTTCCTACTTACAAAGCATGTAGAGGTCTGTAATTTGTATCATAGGTACACTTCAACTGTGAGAGACGGAATCTTTAACAAAAATCCAGAAAATCACATTGTATGATTTTTAAGTAATTCATTTGCATTTTATTGCATGACATAAGTATTTGATCACCTACCAACCAGTAAGAATTCCGGCTCTCACAGACCTGTTCGTTTTTCTTTAAGAAGCCCTCCTGTTCTCCACTCATTACCTGTATTAACTGCACCTGTTTGAACTCGTTACCTGTATAAAAGACACCTGTCCACACACTCAATCAAACAGACTCCAACCTCTCCACAATGGCCAAGACCAGAGAGCTGTGTAAGGACATCAGGGATAAAATTGTAGACCTGCACAAGGCTGGGATGGGCTACAGGACAATAGGCAAGCAGCTTGGTGAGAAGGCAACAACTGTTGGCGCAATTATTAGAAAATGGAAGAAGTTCAAGATGACGGTCAATCACCCTCAGTCTGGGGCTCCATGCAAGATCTCACCTTGTGGGGCATCAATGATCATGAGGAAGGTGAGGGGTCAGCCCAGAACTACACGGCAGGACCTGGTCAATGACCTGAAGAGAGCTGGGACCACAGTCTCAAAGAAAACCATTAGTAACACACTACGCCGTCATGGATTAAAATCCTGCAGCGCACGCAAGGTCCCCCTGCTCAAGCCAGCGCATGTCCAGGCCCGTCTGAAGTTTGCCAATGACCATCTGGATGATCCAGAGGAGGAATGGGAGAAGGTCATGTGGTCTGATGAGACAAAAATATAGCTTTTTGGTCTAAACTCCACTCGCCGTGTTTGGAGGAAGAAGAAGGATGAGTACAACCCCAAGAACACCATCCCAACCGTGAAGCATGGAGGTGGAAACATCATTCTTTGGGGATGCTTATCTGCAAAGGGGACAGGACGACTGCACCGTATTGAGGAGAGGATGGATGGGGCCATGTATCGCGAGATCTTGGCCAACAACCTCCTTCCCTCAGTAAGAGCATTGAAGATGGGTCGTGGTTGGGTCTTCCAGCATGACAACGACCCGAAACACACAGCCAGGGCAACTAAGGAGTGGCTCCGTAAGAAGCATCTCAAGGTCCTGGAGTGGCCTAGTCAGTCTCCAGACCTGAACCAAATAGAAAATCTTTGGAGGGAGCTGAAAGTCCGTATTGCCCAGCGACAGCCCCGAAACCTGAAGGATCTGGAGAAGGTCTGTATGGAGGAGTAGGCCAAAATCCCTGCTGCAGTGTGTGCAAACCTGGTCAAGACCTACAGGAAACGTATGATCTCTGTAATTGCAAACAAAGGTTTATGTACCAAATATTAAGTTCTGCTTTTCTGATGTATCAAATACTTATGTCATGCAATAAAATGCAAATGAATTACTTAAAAATCATACAATGTGATTTTCTGGATTTTTTAAATTCTGTCTCTCACAGTTGAAGTGTACCTATGATAAAAATTACAGACCTCTACATGCTTTGTAAGTAGGAAAACCTGCAAAATCGGCAGTGTATCAAATACTTGTTCTCCCCACTGTACATATCCTTTTTTAAATAATATTTCCCTTCATTACTTTCCAACCCCACCACCCCTTCCCTAATTGGAGTAAACTAGTGAACAACAATGCTTAGGCCTCTACTTCCATATTATACATACTATATACCTTTTATGGACACGGTCAAATTTTACAATAATTATATTTTGTTTGTTTTTACTCCTGAACTTCCTCTGATCATTTTCATGATGTCCATCTGGTTTGCTTCTATATGCCATATTTT
The DNA here is from genome assembly GCF_020615455.1 of Coregonus clupeaformis. Classification (NCBI taxonomy): domain Eukaryota; kingdom Metazoa; phylum Chordata; class Actinopteri; order Salmoniformes; family Salmonidae; genus Coregonus; species Coregonus clupeaformis. The sequence goes on along the minus strand of NC_059225.1, from coordinate 787,052 downwards.
TCTAACTGTGCTCTTTCACAAAAGCTCTCAACCTATAACCTATATAGTTATTATGGATACAGTGTGCTTTACATTAGTTATCTTGTTGTTATTAGTTGTTGTTAGTTGTTATTAGTCCCATCCTTCAGCTCCATTCAACACCTCCCGATCTAATGATTCTGTCTCTTCGCAGCAAAATCTGCAGAGCTGCGAAGATTGTATCCCCCATACAAATAACATTCTATTGGTAGCAAGAATTTTATATAATAATTTAAATGGAAAAATTCTAAGTTTTGAATCCGGCGTCGTTTTGTGTATCAGTTCATAAAAACTATGCCATCGAATCGGTACGTCAAAAATCTCTTCCCAACTATTTTGCAATCTATATGGGACAGCTGTCAATCCTTTGGTCCTTAAATGAAACTGGTAAATTTTTTTATTTATCACAATTTTCTTTAACCAATTAAGTTCTTTAATGCAAGGCCGACAGACAAGTTCCTTACTTTTTCCCCCTTCCACTTTCCTCTTCCATTTTTGCTGTAATGCTGCAATTATTTGGTTTTAATTTTGGGTAGAGCAGATATTTCCATATGTTTTTGTTAGCTGCGTGTGTGACATAACTCCACCATTCCTACCGATAATATAATTTACAAAGATTATACCTTTTTAAACATTTTGTCAGAAAAAAATGTTTTTTTTAATCAATTAGTATATTTGAGTTTAACCACAATATTTGTTGCAATATTTGTTCTGTCGTTTCTGGAGGATTAAATTGAAATTGCAACCAACTTTCTATGGCTTGTTTTAGAAATAGTGATATTTTGGGGCTTATTTCCTTTTCAAATAACTGAAAGTGAGAGGTTGTAATCTGAATAAAGGGAAAAAGGCCATTCTTGAACATTGGGTGAGACAATCTCACTAATTTGCTAGAGAACCATTTCGGATTTAAGTATAACTTTTGTATGACTGAAGCATTTAGTGATAGGTCTAATGCTTTAATATTTAATAATTTCTGTCCTCCGAATTCATATTCATTATATAAATAGGCCTGTTTAATTTTGTGTGGCTTGCCGTTCCAAATAAAATGGAATATTTTTTTCTCATATAATTTAAAAAACTGTTCGCTAGGCGTAGGCAAGACCATAAGCAAATAGGTAAACTGGGATAATACTAAAGAGTTAATCAGGGTGATTTTTCCACAAATTGACAGGTATTTACCTTTCCATGGTAGCAAGATCTTATCTATTTTTGCTAACCTTCTATTAAAATGTATTGGAGTGAGATCATTTATTTAATTTGGGATATGTATTCCGAGTATATCCACATCGCCATCAGACAATTGTATTGGTAAACTACATGGTAATGTAACATTTTTATTTTTTAGTGATCCAATACGTAATATAGTACATTTATCATAATTTGGTTGTAATCCAGAGAGGTTAGAAAATGTATCTAGATCCTCTATGAGGCTGTGGAGGGATTCAAGTTGTGGATTTAAAAGAAAACATGAATCATCAGCGTACAATGACACCTTTGTTTTTAAGCCCTGGATTTCTAATCCCTTGATATTATTGTTGGATCTGATTTTAATAGCTAACATTTCGGTGGCCATAATAAATAGATATGCCGATAGTGGACAATCTTGTTTCACTCCTCTTGACAGTTTAAAACTTTCTGAGAAATAGCCATTATTAACTATTTTACACCTAGGGTTACTATACATGATTTTAACCCAATTTATAAGAGATTGTCCAAAACTGAAATGCTCCAGGCATTTATATATAAACCCCAGTCGTACTTTATCAAATGCCTTTCGAAGTCTGCTATGAATAGCAGGACTGGTTTCACAGATTTTTCATAGTGTTCTATTGTTTACAGTACTTGCCTTATATTATATCCAATGTATCGCCCATGTAAAAAACCTGTCTGATTAGAATTAATAATGTCCGACAATACCTTTTTAATTCTATGCGCTATACATTTTGCAACACTGACGTGTAAGGGGCCTCCAATTTTATTAATGGACTGGATCTTTATATTTTCCACTAGTATCCTGTTTCAGTAATAATGAAATCAGACCTTCTTCGTGAGTGTCTGATAATCTACCATTTACATAGGAGTGGTTAAAACATGCTAATAACGGTCCTCCGAGTATATCAAAAAAGGTTTGGTATACCTCGACTGGTATGCCATCCAACCCTGGAGTTTTCCCGGACTTAAAGTCTTTAATTGCATCCAGAAGTTCCTCCTCTGTAATTTCACCTTCACATTAGTCTTTCTGTATAGCTGTTAATTTTACATTATCAATAGAAAAACAATTTGCTTCAGTTAGAGGAGATGGCGGTGACTGAAACGAAAACATATGCTTAAAGTACTTTGTTTCCTCCTTCAAAATATAATTTGGTGAATCATGGGTGACTCCGTCATTTGTACCCAGTTTCAGTAAATTATTTTTGGTAGCATTCCTATGTTGAAGATTAAAAAATAATTTGGTGCATTTTTCCCCATATTCCATCCAGTTTGCTTTATTCTTTATAATATATTACATTTGAAGTTTCTTGAATAAGTTTCTCCATTTCTATTTGTTTTTCCTCTAATTTATTCTGAGCCTCTATGTTACAGTTTTTATTGCTATCTATCTGTTCTGTTAGACCTTCTATTTCCTTTGTTAGTGTGGACTCTTTTGTCCTAAATTGCTTTTATTTTCGAGATGAGTACTGAATTGCATGGCCTCTAAAGGCACATTTAAAGGTGTCCCATACAATAAGGGGATTTGCTGTACCTACAGTTGAAGTCGGAAGTTTACATACACCTTAGCCAAATACATGTATTATTATTATTACATTTAAACTCAGTTTTTCACCATTCCTGACATTTAATCATAGTAAAAATTCCCTGTCTTAGGTCAGTTAGGATCACCACTTTATTTTAATAATGTGAAATTTCAGAATAATAGTAGAGAGTATGATTTATTTCAGCTTTTATTTATTTCATCACATTCCCAGTGGGTCAGAAGTTTACATACACTCAATTAGTACTTGGTAGTATTGCCTTTAAATTGTTTAACTTGGGACAAACATTTCAGGTAGCCTTCCACAAGCCTCCCACAATAAGTTGGGTGAATTTTGGCCCATTCCTCCTGACAGAGCTGGTGTAACTGAATCAGGTTTGTAGGCCTCCTTGCTCGCACACACTTTTTCAGTTCTGCTCACACATTTTCTATAGGATTGAGGTCAGAGCTTTGTGATGGCCACGCCAATACCTTGACTTTGTTGTCCTTAAGCCATTTTGCCACAACTTTGGAAGTATACTTGGGGTCATTGTCCATTTGGAAGACCCATTTGCGACCAAGCTTTAACTTCCTGACTGTTGTCTTGAGATGTTGCTTCAATATATCCACATAATTTTCCTTCCTCATGATGCCATCTATTTTGTGAAGTGCACCAGCCCCTCCTGCAGCAAAGCACCCCCACAGCATGATGCTGCCACCCCCGTGCTTCACGGTTGGGATGGTGTTCTTCGGCTTGCAAGCTTCCCCCTTTTTCCTCCAAACATAACGATGGTCATTATGGCCAAACAGTTCTATTTTTGTTTCATCAGACCAGAGGACATTTCGCCAAACCGTAGTCTGGCTTTTTTATGTATGGTGGTTTGGAGCAGTGGCTTCTTCCTTGATGAGCGGCCTTTCAGGTTATGTCGATATAGGACTCGTTTTAATGTGGATATAGATACTTTTGTATATGTTTCCTCCAGCATCTTCACAAGGTCCTTTGCTGTTGTTCTGGGATTGATTTGCACTTTTCGAACCAAAGAACGTTCATCTCTAGGAGACAGAACGCGTCTCCTTCCTGAGCGGTATGACAGCTACGTTGTCCCATGGTGTTTATACTTGCGTACTATTATTTGTACAGATGAACGTGGTACCTTCAGGCGTTTGGAAATCGCTCCCAAGGATGAACCAGACTTGTGGAGGTCTACAATCTTTTTTCTGAGGTCTTGACAGATTTCTTTTGATTTTCCCATGATGTCAATCAAAGAGGCAGTGAGTTTGAAGGTAGGCCTTGAAATACATCCACAGGTACACCTCCAATTGACTCAAATTATGTAAATTAGCCTATCAGAAGCTTCTAAAGCCATGACATCATTTTCTGGAATTTTACAAGCTGTTTAAAGGCACAGTCAACTTAATGTATGTAAACTTCTGACCCACTGGAATTGTGATACAGTGAATTATAAGTGAAATAATCTGTCTTTAAACAATTGTTGGAAAAATTACTTGTGTCATGCACAAAGTAGATGTCCTAACCGGCTTGCCAAAGCTATAGTTTGTTAACAAGAAATTTGTGGAGTGGTTGAAAAATGAGTTTTAATGACTCCAACCTAAGTGTATGTAAACTTCCGACTTCAACTGTATGTAAAATCAGTTATAAATTCCTCTGTCCTAGTTAAAAACAAGTTATCATCCAATAGGCTTTGATTTAATTTCCAATATCCTCGCCCACGTGGAAATTCAGTAAGAGTAATGTATATGCCAATTATATGATGGTGAGATTTCCCCCTCCCCCATTCCTTTTTCCACGCAACTTCATCTAGAATTGTTGAATGGGTTTCCTGTAAACAATAGATATTATATTCTTTCTCTTTGAGCCATGTAAATATTGTTATTCTTTTGTTATTATCTGCTAAGCCATTACAATTATAACTGGCTATACTTATTTCATCACATACCATAATGGGATACAAGTTTCAAATCTATTTATCATTCATCAAATTTTGCTACATAAGACCAAATCGAGCCACGTCGGTCACAAATGTGGAAAAACTCAAGGGGTGTGAATACTTTCTGAAATCCCACGTACCAAATATCCCTCTTACTGGTTCCAGTGTCTGACTGGTTGCCTAAAGGGATGTTTGCATGGACTCTTCTTACCCCCTTGATCCATTTAGAGATGTAGGTCAGTTAGCAGTGCGATTATTTTGTAGCGGTTAGTGTCGGTTAGCATGCTACTGTAAAGCACATGGTTTATTAGCAGTTAGCGCCAGTAAGCTATCTACAGTAAAACCCATTGTATTTAATGGTTAGCATACTACTGTAAAGCACCATGTTAGAGGTTAGCTTGGTGCATGCTACTGTAAAGCAGCACCATGGAGATTGGTGATTACTCCTGCTATACCCTCATTGTCTGTAGCATTATCACAGGCTGCTGGTAATGAGCCCATAGTAGGATCAAATGCTTGGCTTGTGGACATCATCTAGAATCTGTTGTATCGGATAATCTGAATGAGGCAATTTAATCGTTGTATAATGTACAGTATTATAGGCTTACCTAGTTTCTTATGGCTCAGGATGGTATGTTCCCATTGAAAGGCGGTCCAAAGGCATTCAATGGCAGTCCACTCTTTGATGGTATGCACAACCAAATATAATCAATTAAGTAATTTTACTTACACTTTATGTGCAAATCGTACAGAGTGTGGTTTTAAAACATCAGCACAGCTATGTTGACCTTATTGACCTCTATACAGGACAGGTTTGACAGTATATCCAGCCAGTCAGTACAGTATGACATCATGTTAACTCTGTGGGAGAGATTGATCTTTGAAAGGCTGTCTATAAAGGACATTGTCACTCTTCTTTATCTCTTCAGAATATATTTATAGTGTCACACTCCCATTTATCTGACAAGCCTTGATTAGTGACAGTACAAATGTCACTTAATATGTGACATTAAATTAAAAATGTAGGTCGGAGCTTCAACCCCTGTGTAAAGCATTCTGTAAGGCTATTAGATGGTTGAAATCAAGTTGACCTCACCCGTTTGGTAGATTGGATTACTGCCTCGGAGGACATTTTTGAAGGGACATAGTAAGAGTGTGGTCATGTGTGAAATGTATACGTTTTTGACAACTTACATCCCATGGCGCCTGGGAAGGGCTGTGAGCCATGCCCTTGACCTGAGTGGGAGAAAGTTTCCCTCCACACATACACACCACCACCACCACCACCCCGACCACGGCCACAGTATAGTCACTGTTTTAATGAAAGCTCTGGGGATACAGTGAATCATCACATAATGGGCCGGACCATTCCAAATGTTAAGGTCAATCAGCAGCAAGACTGAAACACAATCGCCATGGGGGGGGATTTCACTTCAGATTTACTGGGATTTCATTTTACACACAGAAGAGCAAATCATTGGGCTTAACTGTTTTTAATCAGGTTCTTTCTGCATGGGGAGATATAGTGAAGGAGGTGGTGATGGTATTCATCATAGTTTGTTATCCTGCAGGAAGGAACGAATGTGTCGTAAAGCAGCGGTTCATCAACCATGACGATGATATATCACCGCTATCGTTAAACACACCCAGCGGAAGTCAATACAAAATTAGATAGGATAAAAAAATCTCTGATTTAAAATGTCAAACTATCATAGTACATATTCTGCCTTTGGAACAGTGCATAATTTTTTTACTTGACGTCAACTCATGTAATGTAGAGATGGCATAAACTAACGCAGAGCGAGATAGAGAAAGAGAACAAATCAAATGTTGTATATCTCTTTCTACCCCCCGGAGAAGAAAATGAATGAAAATGGGTCAGGGTGCATGCAGCCTTTGAGTCCATAGAGAGAGAGAGATACAAATGTGTAATGTGCCCTCAGAGCGTAGAGTTTGCACTAATGAAAAATAAAATTACTCGTCCGCCACTCTGACATGAGGGATTCGTTATAAAGCGTGCGGCTTCACATCAGAGGACTACAACAAGGGAAAACAAAACTCTTAATCATGTTTCCTCTCCTCTACTTTTCTAGACATGTAACGACAATGGGCATTTGTTTTCTCTCCTTTCGTTTTAAGTGCCATTCAATTGCCTTTTAAGTTCATTTGCATCATGTTTAAGTTCATGTTGCAGTCACTTTTAAGTTACTTGCGACAATTTTGAGTCCCACTGTTACCATGTCGTGTCATATCAGAATGATAAAAAAATTATGAGGAGTGACAGGGCCTGTCTAGTCTCCCTCTATCATCTGTGTCCCAGCTGGGTTAGGGGAGGCGCCGCTCCAGGCACTTTTTCTCTGCTTGACTCAGGCTTCCTAATTTAGCACTGAGACAGGGGCAGCTGTGTACTCTGTCTGTCTCACTCTCTCTCTGTCTGTCTCTCACTCCCACACCCACACCCCTCTTTTTCTTTCGTTCTGTCTGTCTCTCTCTTTCTCTTCCACCCCTACACTCCGCTCTCTCAGTCTGTGACTATCTGTCTCTCCCTCTCAGGTAGAGCAGGGGGCAAAGAGGTGACAGTTAGTTAGAAAACACATCCACCAACAGCCCTACCAACCGGGGATATACTGTACTTTAGATGAGAAACCACTTACTTGAATATAGAACCCAGCTCTATACAGCCCTATTCATACTGAGGACACATCTACAGTGCCTTCGGAAAGTATCCAGACCCCTTGACTTTTTCCACATTTTGTTACGTTACAGCCTTATTCTAAAATCGACTAACCTCTTAAGGATCGGACCCTTTTTTTCAATTTTCGCCTAAAATGACATATCCAAATCTAACTGCCTGTAGCTCAGGACCAGAAGCAATGATATGCATATTCTTGATACCATTTGAAAGGAAACACTTTGTGGAAATTAATGTAGGAAATTAATGTAGGAGAATATAGCACATTAGATCTGGTAAAAGATAATACAATTTAAAAAACATGCGTTCTCAATTTTTTGTTTGAAATGCAAGAGAAAGGCCACAATATAATATTGCAGTTTAGACATAATTTAGATTTTGGCCACTAGATGGAAGCAGTGTGTGTGCAAAGTTTCAGAATGATCCAGTGAAGCATTGCAATACTGGACTATTTTGTATCAAGTCTGCCCAAATGTGCCGAATTGGTCAATTGATACATAACTATAACTATAGAGAAGGCAGGGGTTCAAACTGTAAAACTCAGTTCCTACATTTGAATATAAAAATTGATTTTATCAAACAAAACTATGCTACATTTTATCTCTGGGACCCTTAGGATGATAAATCAAAGGTGAATGTATCAAACCAGTTGCCGTGATACGTTTTTTGTTGTTGAGCACTCTCCTCAAACAATAGCATGGTATTTCTTCACTGTAATAACTACTGTAAATTGGACAGTGCAGTTAGATGAACAAGAATTTAAGCTTTCTACCCATATAAGACATGTATATGTCCTGGAAGGTTTGCTGTTACTTACAACAGTCATGCTAATCACATTAGTGTACGTTAGCTCAACCGTCCCGTATACGGGACACCGATATATAAATAAAACATTTTCCTCATCAATCTACACACAATACCCCATAACGACAAAACGAAAACAGGATTTTATAAATATTTGCAAATGTATAAAAAATAAATAACAGAAATACCTTATTTACATAATTATTCAGACCCTTTGCTATGAGACTCGAAATTGAGCTCTTGTGCATCCTGTTTCCATTGATCATCCTTGAGATGTTTCTACAACTTGATTGGAGTCCACCTGTGGTAAATTCAATTGATTGGACATGATTTGGAAAGGCACACACCTGTCTATATTAGGTCCCACAGTTGACAGTGCATGTCAGAGCAAAAAAAAGCCATGAGATCGAAGGAATTGTCCGTAGAGCTCAGAGACAAGATTGTGTCGAGGCACAGATCTGGGGAAGGGTACCAAAACATTTCTGCAGCATTGAAGGTCCCCAGGAACACAGTGGCCTCCATCATTCTTACATTTTAGTCATTTAGCAGACGCTCTTATCCAGAGCGACTTACAGTTAGTGAGTGCATACATTTTCATACTGGCCCCCCGTGGGAAACGAACCCACAACCCTAGCGTTGCAAGCGCCATGCTCTACCAACTGAGCTACAGGGGACTATATTCTTAAATGGAAGAAGTTTGGAATCACCAAGACTCTTTCTAGATCTGGCCACACGGCCAAACTGAGCAATCGGGGTAGAAGGGCCTTGGTCAGGGAGGTGACCAAGAACCCGATGGTCACTCTGACAGAGCTCTAGAGTTCCTCTGTGGAGACGGGAGAACCTTCCAGAAGGACAACCATCTCTACAGCATTCCAACAATAGGCCTTTATGGTAGAGTGGCCAGTTGGAAGCCACTCCTCATTAAAAGGCACATGACAGCCCGCTTGGAGTTTGCCAAAAGACACCTAAAGACTCTCAGACCATGTGAAACAAGATTCTCTGGTCTGAAAAAAACAAGATTGAACTCTTTGGCCGAATGCCAAGCGTCACGTCTGGAGGAAACCTGGCACCATCCCTACGGTGAAGCATGGTGGTGGCAGAATCATGCTGTGGGGATGTTTTTCAGTGGCAGGGACTGGGAGTCAGGATCGAGGCAAAGATGAACTGAGCAAAGTACAGAGAGATCCTTGATGAAAACCTGCTCCAGAGTGCTCAGGACCTCAGATTGGGGCGAAGGTCCACCTTTCAACAGGACAACGACCTTGAGCACACAGCCAAGACAACGCAGGAGTGGCTTCGGGACAAGTCTCTAAATGTCCTTGATTGGCGCAGCCAGAACCCGGACTTGAACCCAATAGAACATCTCTGGAGAGACCTGAAAATAGCTGTGCAGCAACACTCCCCATCCAACCTGACAGAGCTTTTGAGGATCTGCAGAGAGAAATGGGAGAAACTCCCCAAATACAGGTGTGCCAAGCTTGCAGCGTCATACCCAAGAAGACTCGAGGCAGTAATCGCTGCCAAAGGTGCTTCAAAAAAGTACTGAGTAAAGGGTCTGAATACTTATGTAAATGTGATTAGTTTTATTTTATACATTTGCTAACATTTCTAAAAACCTGCTTTTGTGTTGTCATTATGGGGTATTGTGTGTAGATTGATGAGGGAAAAAAACGATGTATTCAATTTTAGAATAAGGCTGTAACATAACAAAATGTGGAAAAAGTCAAGGGGTCTGAATACTTTCTGAATGCACTGTATACTGTAGCATGCATTGATGCACTCTGTTGTTGCTGAATTAATATAGTATTGACATTCTCAAGATGTCTATGGTATTATATGTTGTCTGTGGTCCCATTTACTCTGTTTAAGATATGACGCCAATGCCATTACTTATGAGTACAATGAAGATTAAGCACTGATTTAGCTATGTGCAGTCTATGGCTATGTAAGTACTGCATGTGAGGATATCTACTTGTTTGTAAATACATATAAATATATGTTAATTGTATGTTTATTGCCTTCTTTTTTCCCTCATTGAAAGCATCTACTTGTCTAGAAAATGTGAGAGAATAACAGTGAAGTTCATTGAACCATCCCCATCTTCTTCTTCCCTCTCTCCAGAGTTACATCACATGCACGGTGAAAGCCAAAGGGACGCGGCTAGCCAAGCCTGTGCTGTCCCTGGGTCTGATGTGTCTGGCCTTCCTCACGGGACTCAACAGAGTGGCTGAGTATCGGAACCACTGGTCTGATGTCATCGCTGGCTTCATCATAGGAGTGGCCATCGCTACCTTTCTGGTAAGAACCTGTTCTGCAGCAGCATCAAAATCGTCACAATGTACAGTGTGCATATTAGAACAGTATCAACACCAACTTCTTGTGACCTGTGAGGCTGTCCTAATTTGGACACCATACCACTGGGTTGTAGAACCAGGATCAGCATCAGTATGGTTGTGTCCAACATGGCACCCTATTCCCTATAAGTGCACTACTTTAAACCATGGTATGCTCTGGTCAAAAGTAGTGCACTATAAAGGGAATAGGGTGCCATTCATGATGCATTCCATCACCCCTCTGAGTTCATCATTAGCACTTAAACTGTCTAGGCCTAATGGGCTTGTACTGAGACATAAACCAAGAGCGATAATTGGCCAACGCTTATAATGGTTGTTAACCCATACCCTACCTGTAACAGCACTCACTTAAGGTGCCTGGAAATATGCCTGAATGAAAATCCTTCACTGAGAAACAGACATGCACACACACTACTTAGATTGAGCTGTCACTTTAATAATGTTTACATTAACATTTTAGTCATTTAGCAGACACTCTTATCCAGAGCGACTTACAGTTAGTGAGTGCATACATTTTCATACTGGCCCCCTGTGGGAAACGAACCCACAACCCTGGCGTTGCAAGCGCCATGCTCTACCAACTGAGCTACAGGGGACTTTTACCCAGTTCATATGTATATACTGTTTTCTAGTCAAGGCCATCCTATTAAACTATTTCTGTGTATATACTATCCAAGTATTCTTCAGATATACTACATATATCTGTGTATGTGACCAATACAATTTTATTTGATATTCTATCCATATACTGTCCATGTCTACACATCCCATCACACAAAACCGCATGCACACGCACGCACGTGCACACACACACCCAATATATATATATATATATATATATATATATATATATATATATATATATATATATATATATATATATATATATGTATACAGTGGGGAAAAAAAGTATTTAGTCAGCAACCAATTGTGCAAGTTCTCCCACTTAAAAAGATGAAAGAGGCCTGTAATTTTCATCATAGGTACACGTCAACTATGACAGACAAATTGAGGAAAAAAAATCCAGAAAATCACATTGTAGGATTTTTAATGAATTTATTTGCAAATTATGGTGGAAAATAAGTATTTGGTCACCTACAAACAAGCAAGATTTCTGGCTCTCACAGACCTGTAACTTCTTCTTTAAGAGGCTCCTCTGTCCTCCACTCGTTACCTGTATTAATGGCACCTGTTTGAAGTTGTTATCAGTATAAAAGACACCTGTCCACAACCTCAAACAGTCACACTCCAAACTCCACTATGGCCAAGACCAAAGAGCTGTCAAAGGACACCAGAAACAAAATTGTAGACCTGCACCAGGCTGGGAAGACTGAATCTGCAATAGGTAAGCAGCTTGGTTTGAAGAAATCAACTGTGGGAGCAATTATTAGGAAATGGAAGACATACAAGACCACTGATAATCTCCCTCGATCTGGGGCTCCACGTCAAGATCTCACCCCGTGGGTCAAATGATCACAAAAACGGTGAGCAAAATCCCAGAACCACCGGGGAACCTAGTGAATGACCAGCAGAGAGCTGGGACCAAAGTAACAAAGCCTACCATCAGTAACACACTATGCCGCCCGGGACTCAAATCCTGCAGTGCCAGACGTGTCCCCTGCTTAAGCCAGTACATGTCCAGGCCCGTCTGAAGTTTGCTAGAGTGCATTTGGATGATCCAGAAGAGGATTGGGAGAATGTCATATGGTCAGATGAAACCAAAATAGAACTTTTTGGTAAAAACTCAACTCGTCGTGTTTGGAGGACAAAGAATGCTGAGTTGCATCCAAAGAACACCATACCTACTGTGAAGCATGGGGGGTGGAAACATCATGCTTTGGGGCTGTTTTTCTGCAAAGGGACCAGGACGACTGATCCGTGTAAAGGAAAGAATGAATGGGGCCATGTATCATGACATTTTGAGTGAAAACCTCCTTCCATCAGCAAGGGCATTGAAGATGAAACGTGGCTGGGTCTTTCAGCATGACAATGATCCCAAACACCCGGGCAACAAAGGAGTGGCTTCGTAAGAAGCATTTCAAGGTCCTGGAGTGGCCTAGCCAGTCTCCAGATCTCAACCCCATAGAAAATCTTTGGAGGGAGTTGAAAGTCCGTGTTGCCCAGCAACAGTCCCAAATCATCACTGCTCTAGAGGAGATCTGCATGGAGGAATGGGCCAAAATACCAGCAACAGTGTGTGAAAACCTTGTGAAGACTTACAGAAAACGTTTGACCTGTGTCATTGCCAACAAAGGGTATATAACAAAGTATTGAGAAACTTTTGTTATTGACCAAATACTTATTTTCCACCATAATTTGCTAATAAATTCATTAAAAATCCTACAATGTGATTTTCTGGGAAAAAAATTCTCAATTTGTCTGTCATAGTTGACGTGTACCTATGATGAAAATTACAGGCCTCTCTCATCTTTTTAAGTGGGAGAACATGCACAATTGGTGGCTGACTAAATACTTTTTTTCCCCACTGTATATATATATATATATATATATATATATATATATATACAGTACCAGTCAACAGTTTGGACACACCTACTCATTCCAGGGATTTTCTTTGTTTTTACTATTTTCTACATTGTAGAATAATAGTGAAAACATCAAAACGATGAAATAACACGTGGAATCATGTAGGAACCAAAAAAGTGTTTAACAAATCAAAATATATTTTATATTTGAGATTCTTCAAATAGCCACCCTTTGCCTTGATGACAGCTTTGCACACTCTTGGTATTCTCTCAACCAGCTTCACCTGGAATGCTTTTCCAACAGTCTTGAAGGAGTTCCCACATATGCTGAGCACTTGTTGGCTGCTTTTCCTTCTGACTCATCCCAAACCATCTCAATTGGGTTGAGGTCGGGGGATTGTGGAGGCCAGGTCATGTGATGCAGCACTCCATCACTCTCCTTCTTGGTAAAATAGCCCTTACACAGCCTGGAGGTGTGTTGGATCATTGTCCTGTTGAAAAACAAATGATAGTCCCACTAAGCCCAAACCAGATGGGAAGTCATATCGCTGCAGAATGCTGTGGTAGCCACGCTGGTTAAGTGTGCCTTGAATTCTAAATAAATCACAGACAGTGTCACCAGAAAAGCACCCCCACACCAAAACACCTCCTGCTCCATGCTTTACGGTGGGAACTACACATGCTGAGATCATCCGTTCAACCAAAAATCTCCAATTTGGACTCCAGACCAAAGGACACATTTCCACCGGTCTAATGTCCATTGCTCATGTTTCTTGGCCCAAGCAGGTCTCTTCTTCTTATTGGTGTCCTTTAGTAGTGGTTTCTTTGCAGCAATTCGACCATGTGATTCACACAGTCCCCTCTGAACAGTTGATGTTGAGATGTCTCTGTGACTTGAACTCTGTGAAGTATTTATTTGGGCTGCAATTTCTGAGGCTGTTAACTCTAATGAACTTATCCTCTGCAGCAGAGGTAACTCTGGGTCTTCCATTCCTGTGGTGGTCCTCATGAGATCCAGTTTCATCGTAGCGCTTGAATGGATTTTTGCGACTGCACTTGAAGAAACTTTCAAAGTTCTTGAAATGTTCCGTATTGACTGACCTTCATGTCTTAAAATAATGATGGACTGTCATTTCTCTTTGCTCATTTGAGCTGTTCTTGACATTATATGGACTTGGTCTTTTACCAAAAGGGATATCTTTTGTATACAGTGAGGGAACAAAGTATTTGATCCCCTGCTGATTTTGTACGTTTGCCCACTGACAACGAAATGATCAGTCTAAAATGTTAATGGTAGGTTTATTTGAACAGTGAGAGACAGAATAACAACAAAATAATTCAGAAAACGCATGTCAAAAATGTTATAAATTGATTTGCATTTTAATGAGGGAAATAAGTATTTGACCCCCTCTCAATCAGAAAGATTTCTGGCTCCCAGGTGTCTTTTATACAGGTAACGAGCTGAGATTAGGAGCACACTCTTAAAGGGAGTGCTCCTAATCTCAGTTTGTTACTTGTATAAAAGACACCTGTCCACAGAAGCAATCAATCAATCAGATTCCAAACTCTCCACCATGGCCAAGACCAAAGAGCTCTCCAAGGATGTCAGGGACAAGATTGTAGACCTACACAAGGCTGGAATGGGCTACAAGACCATCGCCAAGCAGCTTGGTGAGAAGGTGACAACAGTTGGTGCGATTATTCGCTAATGGAAGAAACACAAAATAACTGTCAATCTCCCTCGGCCTTACAAATTAGCTTTTAAGAACGCACACCTGTTAATTGAAATGCATTCTAAGTGACTACCTCATGAAGCTGGTTCAGAGAATGCCAAGAGTGTGCAAAGCTGTCATCAAGGCAAAGGGTGATTCCATATGTGTTATTTCATAGTTTTGACATCTTCACTATTATTCTACAATGTAAAAAATAGTAAAAATAAAGAAAAACCCAGGAATGAGTGTATATACAGTACCAGTCAAAAGTTTGGACACACCTACTATGAAATAACACATATGGAATCATGTAGTAATCCAAAAAGTGTTAAACAAATCAAAATATATTTTCTATTTTAGATTCTTCAAAGTAGCTACTCCACTTCGCATCTGTGTACATGTCTCTGTGTATGCTACTGGCTTGTTTATGTTGACACTCATGTTAATGTACAGTGCTTTCAGAAAGTATTCATACCCCTTGACTTTTTCCACATTTTGTTACGTTACAGCCTTATTCTGAAATTGATTATTGTTTTTCTTTTTCTCCTCAATCTACACACAATACCCCACAATGACAAAGCAAAAACAGGTTTTTAGAAATTTCAGCAAAGTTATTAAAAATAAAAAACGGAAATATCAAATGTACATATAGAATTTACTCAGTACTTTGTTGAAGCACCTCTGGCAGCGATTACAGCCTCGAGTCTTATAATAATATAATAATAATATGCCATTAGCAACGTATAGCGACTTACATCATGCGTGCATACATTTTTTTGTGTATGGGTGGTCCGGGCGAACCCACTACCTTCAACGCCGTGCTCAACCAGTCTTCTTGGGTATGACGCTACAAGCTTGGCACACATGTATTTCTCCCATTCTTCTCTGCACATCCTCTCAAGCTACGTCAGGTTGGATGGGAGCGTCGCTGCACAGCTATTTTCAGGTCTCTCCAGAGATGTTTGATCGAGTTCAAGTCCGGGCTCTGGCTGGACCACTCAAGGACATTCACTTGTCCCAAAGCCACTCCTGCATTGTCTTGACTGTGTGCTTAGTGTCGTTGTCCTGTTGGAAGGTGAACCTTCACCCCAGTCTGAGGTCCTGAGCACTCTGGAGCAGGTTTTCATCAAGGATCTCTCTGTACTTTGCTCAGTTCATCTTTCCCTCGATCCTGACTAGTCTCCCAGTCCCTGCCGCTAAAAGATATCCCCACAGCATGATGCTGCCACCACCATGCTTCACCGTAGGGATGGTGCCAGGACTCCTCCAGACGTGACGATTGGCATTCACTTCAATCTTGGTTTCATCAGACCAGAGAATCTTGTTTCTCATGGTCTGAGAGTCTTTAGGTGCCTTTTGGCAAACTCCAAGTGGGCTGTCATGTGCCTTTTACTGAGGAGTGGCTTCCGTCTGCCCACTCTATAAAGGCCTGATTGGTGGAGTGCTGTAGATATTCTCCCATCTCCACAGGAACTCTGGAGCTCCTTCAGAGTGACCATCTAGTTCTTGGTCACCTTCCTGACCAAGGCCCTTCGCCCCAATTGCTCAGTTTAGCCGGGCGGCCAGATCTAGGAAGAGTCTTGGTGGTTCCAAACTTCTTCCATTTAAGAATGATGGAGGCCACTGTGTTCTTGGGGACCTTCAATGCTGCAGAAATGTTTTGGTGTTCTTCCCCAGATCTGTGCCTCGACACAATCCTGTCTCGGAGCTCTAAGGACAATTCCTTCGACCTCATGACTTGGTTTTTGCTCTGACATCCACTGTCAACTTTGGGACCTTATGTAGACAGGTGCATGCCTTTCCTAATCATGCCCAATCAATTGAATTTACCACAGGTGGACTCCAATCAAGTTGTAGAAACATCTCAAGGATGTACCTGAGGTCAATTTCGAGTCTCATAGCAAAGGGTCTGAATACTCATGTAAATAAGGTATTTCTGTTTTTTATTTTATTTTTATTTGCAAAAGAATCGAAAACCCTGTTTTCGCTTTGTCATTACGGGGCATTGTGTGTAGATTGAGGAGGAAAAATATGTATTTAATCCATTTTATAATAATGTTGTAACATAACAAAATGTGGAAAAAGTAAAGCTGTCTGAATACTTTCCGAATGCACTGCAATGCATGTGCAGGTGTGTTGTTTCTAACACTCTCTGTGCACAGTCTGTGCTGCATGCATGTTAGAGTGTGAGACACGCATGTGAGAGTTCCAGTAATCAGCGGATGAAAGAGATAGGGGATCCGGAGAAATAAGATCAAACCGCCTCTCCTCCTCTTCTATCCGCCTCTCTCTCTCTCTCTTTTCTCTCTCTCTCTCTAGCACTAGGGAGTGAGATGAATAGGGAAGTGGGCTGGGATAGGCTAGGAGAGTATGCTATTTACTCTAAAGAGAGATCTCTTCATTAAAGCTGAACCCACCAGACTGTTGAGTGATGTTAGTGCTCACTGTTCAATGCTAGAAAGTACCACCTTTCATAGATTATTCTAATGGATCAAACTTGGTGCAAGCCGAACACATTAGATCCCTCCATTTATATCCTATCCTTCTACTTCTAAGGTTTCCATTGGTTATCGTATAAGGAGAGTTAGCCTCATGTGATTTGAATAATAGTGAATGTTTTCTATTCTTAAAATAATCCTTATAGACAGAGCATCCTTGCTGCCTCTCAGGATTGCATTGAAATGAAAGAAGTTTAAATCGATTTAACTCTTATTGTGGCATGATGCTACTACTTACCGTTCCAAGGTTGGTGCTCAAGCATATGATTGATCATTTTACATTTTAGTCATTTAGCAGACGCTCTTATCCAGAGCATAATTTTTTTTTTCATACCCCCTGTGGGAAACGAACCCACAACCCTGGCGTTGCAAACACCATGCTCTATCAACTGAGCTACATCCCTGCCGGCCATTCCCTCCCCTACCCTGGACCAATTGCGCGCCGCCCCATGGGTCTCCCGGTCGCGGCCGGCTACGACACAGCTAGCACTGTGCTGCAGTGCCTTAGACCACTGCGCCACTCGGGAGACTAGATCATCAGATGCTACTTTAACAAGGTGTCTCTGATTCACATTGATTGATAGTCATTAATCTGTCTGATGTCTGTTCATATCACGATGGATCAAACAGAGAATCTAGGGCAGACAGTCTTATAGAAGTGTTTTACTTAGTGACTGACTGTAAGTCACCTCATTAACGAATCATTCAAGTCTTCCTTAAACAAGAAGTGCAAGAGGAGATATGAAAATGTGAGAAGTAATATAGATATATTTTTTCCACTACAACACTATGGCATCGCTGTGTCACAGCCCCCGGTCCCCTATGTTGCAATAATTGAGTACCATACCGTAACAACCCTAGCTTTAGGGAGTGCTGGAGTTAGCTCATTTGGAACTGTAGATATCTTTCTCCTTACCAGAGGGTAAAGCGACCGGGGCTCCAATACGACCAGTGCTCCTACCTACAGTGGGGAAAAAAAGTATTTAGTCAGCCACCAATTGTGCATGTTCTCCCACTTAAAAAGATGAGAGAGGCCTGTAATTTTCATCATAGGTACACGTCAACTATGACAGACAAATTGAGAATTTTTTTCCAGAAAATCACATTGTAGGATTTTTAATGAATTTATTAGCAAATTATGGTGGAAAATAAGTATTTGGTCAATAACAAAAGTTTCTCAATACTTTGTTATATACCCTTTGTTGGCAATGACACAGGTCAAACGTTTTCTGTAAGTCTTCACAAGGTTTTCACACACTGTTGCTGGTATTTTGGCCCATTCCTCCATGCAGATCTCCTCTAGAGCAGTGATGATTTGGGACTGTTGCTGGGCAACACGGACTTTCAACTCCCTCCAAAGATTTTCTATGGGGTTGAGATCTGGAGACTGGCTAGGCCACTCCAGGACCTTGAAATGCTTCTTACGAAGCCACTCCTTTGTTGCCCGGGCGGTGTGTTTGGGATCATTGTCATGCTGAAAGACCCAGCCACGTTTCATCTTCAATGCCCTTGCTGATGGAAGGAGGTTTTCACTCAAAATCTCATGATACATGGCCCCATTCATTCTTTCCTTTACACGGATCAGTCGTCCTGGTCCCTTTGCAGAAAAACAGCCCCAAAGCATGATGTTTCCACCCCCATGCTTCACAGTAGGTATGGTGTTCTTTGGATGCAACTCAGCATTCTTTGTCCTCCAAACACGACTGAGTTGAGTTTTTACCAAAAGTTCTATTTTGGTTTCATCTGACCATATGACATTCTCCCAATCCTCTTCTGGATCATCCAAATGCACTCTAGCAAACTTCAGACGGGCCTGGACATGTACTGGCTTAAGCAGGGGGACACGTCTGGCACTGCAGGATTTGAGTCCCTGGCGGCATAGTGTGTTACTGATGGTAGGCTTTGTTACTTTGGTCCCAGCTCTCTGCTGGTCATTCACTAGGTTCCCCCGTGTGGTTCTGGGATTTTTGCTCACCGTTTTTGTGATCATTTTGACCCCACGGGGTGAGATCTTGCGTGGAGCCCCAGATCGAGGGAGATTATCAGTGGTCTTGTATGTCTTCCATTTCCTAATAATTGCTCCCACAGTTGATTTCTTCAAACCAAGCTGCTTACCTATTGCAGATTCAGTCTTCCCAGCCTGGTGCAGGTCTACAATTTTGTTTCTGGTGTCCTTTGACAGCTCTTTGGTCTTGGCCATAGTGGAGTTTGGAGTGTGACTGTTTGAGGTTGTGGACAGGTGTCTTTTATACTGATAACAAGTTCAAACAGGTGCCATTAATACAGGTAACGAGTGGAGGACAGAGGAGCCTCTTAAAGAAGAAGTTACAGGTCTGTGAGAGCCAGAAATCTTGCTTGTTTGTAGGTGACCAAATACTTATTTTCCACCATAATTTGCAAATAAATTCATTAAAAATCCTACAATGTGATTTTCTGGATTTTTTTTCCTCAATTTGTCTGTCATAGTTGACGTGTACCTATGATGAAAATTACAGGCCTCTTTCATCTTTTTAAGTGGGAGAACTTGCACAATTGGTTGCTGACTAAATACTTTTTTTCCCCACTGTACACCCACCGTTGGCAAGAACTACCCTCTTCGTCTTCCTCTCCTCACACTGCAATACCACTACCATCACAGTCAACGCCGTCCAACAAAAACAATGCTGAAAAACAATGGTTGTTGTTGTTGAGGAAATGGTAAAAAATAAATAGTATAGATTACCTGACTGTTTGCTTTGTGCTTTTTATTGTTCCAATTATCAACACCTTCCTGCTCAGTAGGAGCTAGATAATATATTGGGAGCAAAAAGCTTTAGGATGTTGAAAGGCTATGGAATGGTGTGTTGTTTGAAGCTCAAAGCCTGGTTTTGGCCTTTACTGGAGTGTGTCATACACCATGCATTGTGAGAGCTAACTCGCTTCAGGATAGGCACGCATATCAAGCTTAAAGAGGCCAACTCTCACACATCAGACACGCATACACACATATTGGGCATGAGTGCATGTGCACACACACACACACACATATTTTTACAGCAATTTCTTCTGGCTTCAAGCCATTGCAGATTGAAACGTCTCATAAAGGAATCATGGAATTGAGGAGTGCAGAATCCTATATGATTCTATATGTAGGTCTCCTCTCCTGTCTGTGTGAGAATGGTTATGTTGATAGAGACTATTGTCTCTCCCTACCACCCGTGTGTGTGTGTGTTCTAGGTGGTGTGTGTGGTGCATAACTTCAAAGGCAAGCTGTTGCTCAGTGAAGACCCCCCGCAGGACAACATGCCTAACGCTCCCATGATGAACATGTCCAGAGTGGAGAGCCCACTGGAGAAGTACATCGCCTCGCAGGTACTCAACCCTATGGCCTATATACTATTCCCTACTACACCCTACACCAGGGATGGGCAACTCCAGTCCTCGGGGGCCGGAGTGGTGTAACACTTTTCCCCCATCCCTAGCAAAAGCTGATTAACAGCTGATTAAACTAATTGCATTCTAAACTGAAGATTAGTTAATTATTGGAGTAAGGTTTGTTAGCTGGGGCTGGGGCAAAAGTGTGACACCAATCAGGCCACCGAGGAGTTGCCCATCCCTGCCCTACACCCTATGGGCACACCCTATCCCCTACACCCCTCAAACTCAACTCTGGACCTCGAAGCCAGTTCCACTGTGTTTGTTCACTCTCTATTCAGGGACTGATTTTGACCTGGGACACCAGGTGGGTGCAATTAATTATCAAGTAGAACAGAAAACCAGCAGGCTCCGGACCTCGTAGGGTAAGAGTTGAGTACCCCTGCCCTACACCCTATGTACACTATGAATATACTCTAGGATTGCTATACTGTCAAACTCTTAACATGGTTGTTTTGATCATATAGATAACGTTTTGAACTCAGTGATATGGGTCATACTAGCTGTCCATTTGAAGTGTTACCACACTGGTTTATTTGAACATGTCATTGATTAGGCTACTGACAACTAAGCTGTGTGGAGTGGAGTTTAAGAATACTCTGGCACCTACTACCATACCTCGTTCAAAGGCACTTAAATATGTTGTCTTGCCCATTCACCCTCTAAATGGCACACATGCACAGTCCATGTCTCAATTGTCTCAAGGGTTAAAAATCCTTCTTTAACCTGTCTCCTCCCCTTCATCTACACTGATTGAAGTGGATTTGACAGGTGACATCAATAAGGGATCATAGCTTTCACCTGATCAGTCTATGTCATGTGTTGCTAATGTTTTGTACACTCAGTGTAACTTAAACATTCTGTACATATCCATACCACTAAACTCCTGTAGGAGACAGATGAGGATGAGCCTCCTCAGTCGTTCAAAGAGCGCATTCTGGGGTTCTTTCGCTGGATCAGAGGGCGCTTTGGGCGCTTCGAGCACCTGCAGAACACAAGGCAATAAACGTATGCACCCGTTTTTGTGAGGGCTCCGAGCCTGCCTGCCAACTCTCTGGAACACATTGGCTGCATCCCAAATGGCACCCTATTCTCTTTATAGTGCACTACTTGGTCAAAAGTCTGTTCAAAAGTAGTGCTCTATGTAGGGAATAGGGTGTCATTTGGGATGCAGAACACTACACAGACAGACTGGCTGACCATCTGACCAACTGGGCCTGTTAGACAGGCAGCCAATGGGCCAAAGGAGATTCCAATCAGGCCAAGATGAATATGATGATTCAGTGTCCATAGTATTTGGCAACTCCTGGTTGAAGTGCTTTCTTTTCCTTCTTTCTCTTTTCCTTTCTGATGAGTTTCTGTTGATATAAACGACATGGCCAAAAGTATGTGGACACCTGCTCGTCAAACATCTCATTCCAAAATCATGGGCATTAATATGGAGTTGTTCCCTTCTTTGCTGCGTTAACGGCCTCTACTCTTCTGGGAAGGCTTTCTACTAGATTATTTTATTTTATTTTATTTTTTTTACCTTTATTTAACCAGGTAAGGCAGTTGAGAACAAGTTCTCATTTACAACTGCGACCTGGCCAAGATAAAGCAAAGCAGTGCGATAAAAACAACAACACAGAGTTACATATGGGGTAAACAAAACATAAAGTAAAAAAATACAACAGAAAATATATATACAGTGTGTGCGAATGTAGTAAGTTATGGAGGTAAGGCAATAAATAGGCCATAGTCCAAAATAGTTACAATTTCATATTAACACTGGAATGATAGATGTGCAAAATATGATGTGCAAATAGAGATACTGGGGTGCAAATTAGCCAAATAAATAACAATATGGGGATGAGGTAGTTGGGTGGGCTAATTTCAGAATGGCTGTGTACAGGTGCAGTGATCGGTAAGCTGCTCTGACAACTGACGCTTAAAGTTAGTGAGGGAGATAAGAGTCTCCAGCTTCAGAGATTTTTGCAGTTCGTTCCAGTCATTGGCAGCAGAGAACTGGAAGGAACGGCGGCCAAAGGAGGTGTTGGCTTTGGGGATGACCAGTGAGATATACCTGCTAGAGCGCAGACTACGGGTGGGTGTTGCTATGGTGACCAGTGAGCTAAGATAAGACGGGGATTTGCCCAGCAGTGATTTATAGATGGCACATTGGAACATTGCTGAGGGTACTTGCTTCCATTCAGCCACAAGAGCATTAGTGAGGTCAGGCACTGATGTTGGGCGATTAGGCCTGGCTCGCAGTCGGCGTTCCAATTAATCCCAAAGTTGTTCGATGGGGTTGAGGTCAGGGCTCTGTGCAGGCCAGTCAAGTTATTCCACACCGATCTCAACAAATCATTTCTGTATGGACCTTGCTTTGTGCACGGGGGCATTGTCATGCTGAAACAGCAAAGGGCCTTCCCCAAACTGTTGCCACAAAGTTGGAAGCACAGAATCGTCTAGAATGACATTGTATGCTGTACTGTTAAGATTTCCCCTTCACTGGAATTAAGGAGCCTAGCCGAACCATGAAAAACAGCCCCAGACCATTATGCCTCCTCCACCAAACTTTACATTTGGCACTATGCATTGGGGCAGGTAGCATTCTCCTGGCATCCGCCAAACCTAGATTGGAGTTTGGAACTCAGCAGTTAGTGTTGCAACCGAGGACAGACGATTTTTACATGCTGCACAAACTGACTTGTTGGAAAGGTGGCATCCTATGAATGTGCCACATTGAAAGTCACTGAGCTCTTCAGCATGGGACATTCTATTGCCAATGTTTGGTTATGGAGATTGCATGGCTGTGTGCTTGATTTTACACACCTGTTAGCCATGGGTGTGGCTGAAATAGTAGAATCCACTAATTTGAAGGTGTGTCCACATACTTTTGGCCATGTAGTGTATATTCAATCAGCTGCTATGACAGGTTGTTGTACTTGAATAATTAACACTTGCAGAAGCCAACATTAACACTGTTTTATGGGTGTTGATTGAATCCACATCTTCAATTTGGTATGCCATAAAATAGCTAGCAATGTCTCATCATTACCAATGACACCCTCAGCAGGAAAATTACCTCTTCTAAACATAGCCTCAAGACATCTGACAACAACCTCAGCGTGCACAAATGTATGCCAAAGAAACCTTTTTGGAAGAAAAAAACATCTGCAAATTCTAGCGACTAGCTAGTGAGCAGCGCTATGGATAATGTGATGTGACGTATTACCAGCCTGTTCAACTACAGCAGGTGGGGTAATTCTTCCACCATCTCTTTACCCAGCAACACTGACAAAAAACAGCATCAGTCCCATTTTAAACAAACTACAACTTTTAAGGCTTAATGAAGCCTTCATAAAACTTCTATAAGGCGCTTATGAAGACTTTATGAATGCCATATGAAGCCTTTACAAGTTGTAGTTTGCTTAAAATGAGACCACTGCATCTGACACATTAATTTCGTTTCGTTGGTTTCAGATCTGGGCAGGAGGGTACAGGGGTTATATGGCAGTTGAACCACATTATCAAGGTAGCACATAGCTACAGTACATCCCTGCACCCCCCTATTTACCCACAGCTGCCCCGCCTGTTGCCCTCCACCCCCTCCCCACCATCCCACCCCCACCCTCTTGCGTTAGTATGGGTCATTCTAAGGCTCTCACATTAATCTTGAAGTGCCACTTTTGGCTACTTTTGAAAGCGTACTGTATGACCACTAAAATACACTCGGATTCCCCCTCTCCCTTGCTTTACTGCCAGAGCTGTTTTGAGAAAAGCTGCCTGATGATGACTCCCTCCCTGCTTATAGGCATAGAGTACAGCATCCCTAGTCTTCATTGATGAAAGCAGCAGAAGCAGTATCTATCATAATGCATTAACGTTTCATGAAAGAACCAGGAAATA